>NC_061853.1:9299284-9301784 GCF_019202785.1 Penaeus chinensis | reverse complement strand
AGAAAATGATAATAATAACAACAATGTTGATATTCACTAATAATAATGAAAATGTTACTGATAATAGTCATAATTATGATAGCAGTAATAATAATGATAAAAGTGATAATTGTAGTAATAAAAATAGTGATATAATAATAATAATAATAATAATAATAATGATAATAATAATAATAAAAATAATAATAATAATAGTAATAATAGCAACGATAATGTTAATAACCATAATTAATTATTATTGCTGTTACTGTTTATTGTAACACTGTGAATATCTTTAATCGTGTATTCTTCCAAAATACTTATGATGAAGATATACTCAATGTGTCATCTACAGTTCTAGCAGTGTAAAGATTCTTAGTCATAAAATTTTCTATATTATCACTGTTATGATCATTATTATCAGGATCTTTATTATTATCATTATTATTACTATTATTATTGTTATCATTATTATTATTATTATTATTATTATTATTATAATTATTATTATTATTATCATCCCTTTTACTGCTAATATTATTATCATTATGATATTATATATGATCATAAAAAGGTTCATGATAATAGTAATTACATCACAAGAACTATCAGGGGTTATAATCATGAGCACATTTCCTTGCTGTACAGACCTAGAGACCTACAGACTCAGTGTTGTCAGAGATTACCAAGTATCAATATAATTTTTCCCCCTTTCCCATGTATTTGCTTCTGACCATGCCACTGAAAATACTAATAATATTGAATATCAAAATAGATAAAAAAGATGTTCAAGTAATGATGGCAGTGTCCTGATTTTTTGTTATAATAATTGGTAAGAAAAAGAAAGTACAGGAAATTGTAATTTACTTAATCCTTTATGAAAAAAACATTTTTTCTTGGGAAACATGAAGTATATGCAAAGGATATAATAATATATTGTAAACAAAGACAATTGAATGAAGTCCATTGTGAAATATAAAAGCACAAATTAATTTAGTAGTTAAATTCTAATGTGAAAAAAAAACAAACTTGTAAGTTGGTATTAACCTTATCTATTTCATATTTACTTTTGTGACTTTTAGAAATTAGATTTAAGAACATATAACCTGTATTACATTACAGCTATAAATGCACTTTTACCTGTTTGCAATCTAACACATATAAACACAATATATACATATTTCATTTTCATAATAAATTTCAAACACTTTTCATAGTTTATCCCTTTTAAATCAATACTCTCACTTTCTTCTCTTCCCCTTAATTTCCTAAAAGCACACAGTGGAAACTTGGTAAAAAATACATAAAATATCAACAAGGCTTTTATTCAAAATTACAATGTGTGTCTCTTTAACCATCACATAATGGGCTAGTTTACTAGAAGTCAGAGAGAGACAGAGAAAGAAAAGGAATAAGAGAGAAAATACTAAAGGGAAAAATGGAAAATTATAGGCACGAAAGATGGACAATAAAAAAAAGAGCAAATAAGATGGAAATAAGTCATAATAAAATCACTAAAATGAAGGAGACAAAAAAGAAAAAAAAAATACAAAAGAGGAGGAAACAACTATAAATCATCTGTTCTCCGTCTCATATTCTTTTTCATGTCGTCGGCTGCTCTTCTCTTCTTGAATCCTACATTTACTCCACTGCTTCTGTCCTTTGCTGAGAGAGTCACTGTCTTCTCCTTAAAAGTAGACTCCTGTTGCTTGAAGGAAAGCTCTGGACCATAGTACTCATTTTCAGGGAGCTCTGGCAACTGGTAGTCAATCTGCTTGGCTGGTTCCCTGAAAAAGGAGTTTTTCCAATTTATATCAAAGAAAAATGTGATGAGGCATTACTACATAAAATTGCAATAGGGTGAAATCATAAGGTAAAATTAAATAATGCCATCAAGTTGATGAAAATGTAGTGTCTTCAATAAATTCAATGAATAATTCTTTAACCCATAGCCGCCGGGGAAAATATATAAAAAATGGGGAAAAGGCTATGCTAATTTTTTATATTTTTTGTGAAATGTCTTTACACATAGATGGCTCTGCCTTACCTGATTTCACCTTTCCTTGAATTGGTGGGAAAATGTATTTTTTACTAGTGCTATGAATATTGATGGTCTTATTTTTATTATAAACATAATAATTACAATAATGTTATAAACATTAGTAATAGCAAAATAAGATAACGTAAAATATTTTAATAAATTAAAGAAAAGGGTAAACAGACGAGACAGGTAGTACTCATAACTGGCTCATTGGTGCCTTAGTACAAGTATAGCCATTTTGTTCTACTGCAATGCAAAATATATTGCGTTGTAGTAGAACAAAATGAGGTTTCATAGAAACTATTATAAAATTTTGGATGGCCAAGACTTGTCTATACAGTAAATAATAAGAATTCAAGTGCCTAAATTATTCCTCACATTAATGATATACAACTGTCTTTAAGGATGAAGTACTGGCCTGATAAAGTAAATTTTATAACTGCTGGGGTTACTGGAATGAATAATAAAAAAAAAGTTTAT
>NC_061853.1:9286784-9296784 GCF_019202785.1 Penaeus chinensis | reverse complement strand
AATCTAATGACACTCACAGAGAGGAAAACTCTAAACTTAATGGTCTATAAAATAATCTACCAAGAGTAAAGTCTGAAATGAAGAAAAAGAAAGAAAGTGAGTGAGTGAGTGAGTGAGTGAGTGAGTGAGTGAGTGAGTGAGTGAGTGAGTGAGTGAGTGAGTGAGTGAGTGAGTGAGTGAGTGAGTGTGAGTGAGTGAGTGAGTGAGTGAGTGAGTGAGTGAGTGAGTGAGTGAGTGAGTGAGTGAGTGAGTGAGTGAGTGAGTGAGTGAGTGAGTGAGTGAGTGAATGAATGAGTGTGTGCGCGCGCGTGCATGAAGAGAAAGAAATACATAAATAAATGCAAATATGTATATATATATACACGTAAGAACGTTTCCCTATATAACCTGCCAATTAAAAGTATTGTAAAAAATAACCAAAATACTCCTCCTCACATAGCTCTGTATATAGAAGAATAATACGATTTTTCGAGTTTCTCCTTCAATTGTCAATCTTGTTTACAAATATCAATCTAAATTCTGATTTGACTTCTTTTTCTTTTTCTAAGTTTAGGAAAGAGAGATATTTTAGCACGGTAGAATATAAGTTTTCATACATAATTGAGATTATTCGTCATAAGTATATTACATGACAATGAGGGACTTTTAAATTAGACAATAAACATTGAGATTTTGATTTGACTTATTCCAAAATTATCCTTTTTGAATTTTAAACAAAACTTACTAAGAGAATTTCAACTCGAGTATAATACTGTGAACACGAAAATTTGTCTACGATCTTACGTATATTTTTGGATGTTACATAACCTCGAAACAAAATACAAAACACGAGAGTCGCAAATTTTAAAAGAACTAATCCTCTGGCAAAAAATTCGCGCTAAAAAATCTGGCGCATGCGCAGTCGTAGTCGTGTTGTTTGGCTTGATCGATGCGGTCGTGAGTGAAGCCTCGCATCCGCTCCTCATTTCATCATTTCATCTCAATTCATGCTCCTGGGTCGTCTCTCTTTGCCTAATGATGGCGTCCCAAGATGGTAGGTATATTCGAGAAGGGCAAGAGGGAGGTTTGAAAAAGTTTTATCCCAGAACAAAGTTGAAATAGAGGAGAGATGGGGGGTGATGCCCAACACTGCCGCTTGAGGGGGAATTACTGAGATGAGACAATAACAAAGGCATTTTTTTAGGGTTTTAGGGACGCTAGAGAATTGCACGCCTTTAGGTGATGAGGAACGGAGGAGAAGGCATAGAAGGAAAGGGGGGAGTCCGTCAACGAATAGGAAGTGAGGAAGGAAAGGATAAAAGAGGAAGGGAGGAGGAGGAGGGAAGTGGCGGGATTAGAATAACGTCATGAACGTCGTTAATTTTTTCGAGATTTTCGCCTTTGGGGTCATCGTATTTAAGCTCTCAAAGCTCTATCAAAGTGCATTCGAGGAAAGCTTCCATTCTGTTGGCTGTATGATCTTTAATTATAGGAGATGCCTGTTGAGATAGGTGTCACACCTCTACAATCACATTTGGATCAGTATTGTTTGTCAGCATATTTTGTAAAATATCTTGTTTTGACTATGACCTTTATAGTTTTCATAGTTAATGATTACAAGACACCCATATGTCTTCCGCTGTCTATTGCACCACACCCTTATAGTGTGGTGCAATGGGCAATACACACATACATATTGGTGTAAATGCTGTGAGTGTTTTGCAAAGACTGACAGGTTCCGTACCTTTTAGGGGGACATAACATTTGCATACATGAGTGAGGTTTGTTGTGCTTTGCTGCTGTTCTGGAGGTATTTAGGCCATATCAGTTGAATGACACTTTGCCCACTGCTGGTTAGATTGTAAACTATTACAGAATAAATCAAGTTTTTAAATGGATCTGCATAGGGTGTAGCAAATTGAATTATGAGTAATAGGTTTTGTATCTAAAGATGCTAGTATAATCTTCACTTATAAGTTTTATTTCATTATTCTTAATTTATCTTTTTTTCTGTTGTTATCTCTATCATTTCCATTTTTTACATACTGCATTTGTTTTTTTGTTTTTTTTCAATGCCTTAAATGTATAGCTAATAAGTTTGTCAAGTTAAATGCTTATTTGACTATTGTGTCATTTTATAGCCAGTAAAAAAGACACATTATATAATATAATGAATCCAGAGGGCATTGATGGTCCAGTATCCCAGAGGGAGGAGATCTGGACCAGCAACCCTTGTAGCTGGTCCAATCTGGCATGTACTTGATAGACAGATTTGGAATTTTATTTTAAAATTAATTAAATCTGGCGAGGAAGGGGACACCTCAGTATCTGCCTTTCTGCACTTGAGCAATTGTCCAGCATCTGATCTGTGTGTGAGAGCACCGGTTCCAGGGAGGATACTATTTCCATGCTAAGGCTCCTATTCCTGGCCACCGTGACTGGCAGCATAGGTTTTAGTGCAGAAAATTTAATATTACAAATAAAGAAAAGATAAAACAAATAATAATGCTCTTTATTTTTATTATTATTGCACTGAGTCATGGAGTACCTAAAGAGATGATATGGAGTCTGGCTAAACCAAATGAAATAGCAGCTATAGATATTGGATAATAGCAAAACAGCTAAAGCAGAAAAATATTAAATAACATTGCAAAAGGTACATGCAGAGGCTGGTCCCTGCACATGAGTGTTCAAGCATCCAGCCACAGGCTGCACACCTGTCAGAGTGGCCACTCAAGTAAGCCTAATGCCTGTATTTTGGGCCTCCTGGTGGCAATGAAGCATCTGGATCCAATAGGTTAATTCATAATTCGTACTTAGTCTCAACAATACATCATATTAATCAACATACTCTTATGTGTCAGTCAGTACAATGTATAATATACATTTTATTATGTATACTATATATATAGAGGTTCCTTGGAATATGAATAATTATTATAGGGGTTTCTTTAAGGTGTAAAGGTTAGGAATCACTAGGTTAAATTCTACTGATCAAGGCCTCAGTTCTACCCAGTTGGGTAATGGTCAGAATAAAGCTTGTAGACTTTCCTGGAGATATATTGCCAAATAAGGAACAAACCCAAGTTCTGTTTTACCAAAATGTATATAATAGAGATCATGTTTGCCTTAATTAGAGTGTGAGACATGTAGGCTACAATACTTGTTGATGCAGTCCTTAATAATTACCTCATTCTACTGTCTTGATGTTTCTGTTTTAGTTTTGTCAAAGTGAATGATAACTTAGATTGGCAATGAGGGATAAAGTTCAGGCAAGCTAAGTTTTGTATTACTTAGTATTGATTTTTGATGCATAGGCTGCCAGTCAGCATATATTATGCATGTGTTTGATAGTACCTTATTAATGTATGATAATTCTCTTCACCAAGGGGGAAATAGAAAAAAAGAAAGAATGTGTGTGTGTGTGTGTGTGTGTGATAAGTATATGATAATGTATATTTATATATGATATATGGTAATATACATATAATATATATATTATATAGTAGATATATACTATATTATGTGTGTGTATATATATATATATATATATATATATATATATATATATATTATATATTATTTATGTACATATAAATATGTATATATACCTAGTTATTTTTATTTCTTAATTTATTTGTTGATATATATATATATATTATATTTTTATTATATATAATATATATAATTATTTATTTGTGTATTTATATATAATTATACTAAGACTTTGCTGACTTTGCTCCCTAGTAACATAGTTACACAGCATCAGTGGGTTAAAGATGTAATTAAGGAACATATATTTTGTTGAAATCCAGTTGAAACCCTGTAATATGTAGTAGATAACCTGGAGTGCTGAAAGTTCATAGGCTGTGGTGATTCCTTGATTGCATTGATGTCAGTGTTATTCATTATCAATAACATTGTGACTATTATAATGTTATTGACAATACTAACAGTAATAAGATGTAGAATAAGAATCTTTCTGAAAATAAAGGAAAGGATAAAGGGGCGAGATGGGTTGGACAGTTTATTGATTCTTTGGTGGTGAAGCCTTTGTGGAGCCATCTATATGTAAAGACAGTATGATATACAAAAAACATTGTGACATTGCATGTATTTTTGCCAACCCAGCATCAGTGGGTTAACTTAAGATATATTTAAGTTCCATATAGTTCTGGAAATATTGTGAACATGTAGAAAAAAAATATAATGTCTCCTACACTTCCTTTAACCCCTTGCCGACGGATATGACGGGTAGACACGTGCTTTGCCCACTGTTAGTACTTGTTTGATTGTTTATACACATAGATGGCTATACTTGTACCAAGTCACCAATGAGCCAGTTAGGAGTACTGCCCGTCTCGCCCGTTCACCCTTTTCTTTGATTTACGAAATATTTTACATTATCTTATTTTGCTGTTACTAATATTAAAAAACATTATAATAATTATAATGTTTATAAAAAAATAACACCATCGATATCCATAGCACTAGTAAAAAACACGTTTTTCCCGCCAATTCAAATCACGTATGGTCACAAGTTCTACTAATTGACTCCTTTGTGGCTAAGCACTAGCAGAGCCATCTATGAGCAGACATTTCACAAAAAATATAGAAAATGGGCACAGCATTTTCCCCATTTTTTGTTCATTTTCCCCGACGGCATTGGGTTAATAGCTTTTGAACAATGGCATTGGTTATGTTGTAGATAGATACATTGCAGTGGAAAGGAAGATTGATGTACAGAGGTTGTTTTATAAAGTAAAGCTATTTACAATAAAATATTTCTTTTCACAATTTTCCTTGAGATTCACAATTTAAGAAAATTAAATATTGACTTGACAATGGTCAATGATCAAAGATTAAGAAGAATATAGTACTCTGTGTAGTGTGTAGGGAAAGGGTATCAAACTCTTTCCCTCCAGTAGACCACTTAAAATATGAGTACACTCTACTGGCCATTGTAAGATATAAAATAATCCATTTATAAATTGTTTAAAACATAATAAAGAATGCTATATGTAAAAGACAAAAAGGTATTGCAGTTTATCAAAAACTTAAAATGTAACTGATATTCTGATATTTATAAATTGTTTAAAACAAAATAAAGAATGCTATATGTAAAAGACAAAAAGGTCTTCCAATTTGTTAAAAACTCTTAAAATGTAACTGATACTCATGGCCAGGCTGAACTGAGTTGTGGACGGCTCTTCTTGACCCTACAATAACAGTGCCAGAGATCTCTGGGTGTCAGTCATCCTGGTGACTTCTGGCAACCTTTTAGCTAGGAGTATGCTACACATAGCAGAACTTACCGCACAACTCACTTTAGTGTGTCATGATGCCATTAGCTGTACCCATCATGAGGAGTGTGTTTTTCATGACAACTATAGGCATGCCCGGCTGTAAGAGGTTAATGATATATCCTGTGCCAGCAGCTTGTCTTAATCAGAGTTTTAATACCATTTGTTGGTGTCCTTGCTAGATGCAGTGTGAAAAAAAAAAACATTTATTTATAAACTCTGAATGATCAGGTGCCCATTGTTGTGTGTGAGTGAAATATCAAACCAGCTGGATGCAAATGGGGGAAACTGCCAGTGTGTGTGCCAAGAACCCTGTGTTACTGACTACTAGCCAGTTTTTAATGCTAGTCTATAAGCAAATAAGTTTAGTACAGTGTAGAATGGGCTGCATTTTATGTGTTAAAATAGATCCATGGAACAACTAATATATTTACTTTTATACTCCTTGCTTTCCAGACCTGGGGATGCTTTGGTATGGAGTGACGGGAGTATCTTTCAACCCAGCTGATCCTGCAGAGGTTATGCTGAATACAGGGACAGCGGCACCACTCCTCTCTGACCATCCCCGGCCGCTAGTTCCCACTCCAGTGTCCTACAGTGAGCCCACCACCACACAACATACACAGATGGTGAGCTTTTTTGGATTTTAGTTATTTACTTCTTGTTTGGTTGCTTTTTAAGATTTCACTGTTTGGAATTTGTCAAAGGGGACTTGACAGATTCTAGTCATGATTGGTTCTTTTGGATTTTATGGATAGTCTTGAGATTTTTTTTCACTTTATTTTGAAGTGAAGAAAGCAAGATATGATATTTGTTTATACTTCTTGCAAACCAAAAATTTGTATTTTCTTGTGTATACCTGACACCAAACACTGAAATTATTAAATTCCATCTATTCCCACAGCTGTATGATCCAAATACAGGTGACTACAGCACTCAGTCAGAATACATGTATGAGACTTATGATGGTTATGATGAAGACTCCTCTGGGAACAGTGTCATGCAGCAGCAGGGAACACCACCCATCACAGAGCCTGGCATGGTAGGACAAGGGGATGAATCGCCACCTCCCATCCCCAAATCCAAAAAGCCAAAAGTAAGTAATGGTAGTATAGTTTGATTATATCAGAATTGACTGCACAAGGATATATATTTTTTTGTCATGCGTAATGTACATTTTATGTGGCAGTAACGTTAGAATCATCTATCTTTGTTTAGACTAAAAGTATATATATATATTTTTTTTATCTCTCTCTCTCATAGGTCCACCATCATCCAGCCTTAAAACTGAAGACACCCATTGCATATCAAAAAGACACAGACCTTAATGCCATCCCAATCATGAGGGAAGGAATGGGTAAGTAATTATTGAAACTGTAATACTAATATATCAAGATAGAATATTTGTTCCAGATTTCTTTAGACCTTGTCAAAGTTATTATTATTATTATTATTATTATTATTATTATTATTATTATTATTATTATTATTATTATTATTATTATTATTAAAGGAACTATAGTTTTGATTTATTATATAATTTTAATCCCTGTAAATAGCAAATTCTTTAGTTTGTCTGTCCCCCAAGCTATCAAAAAGCCACATTTTTAAGCTTCAACAAGGCAAATTTTAGTCTCTGGTAATTGAAGAACTTAATTAACTGCATAATGTTTATATTTGGGAGGTAAAAGCTTGCTAGATTTTGACAGGTGATGCATGATTGTGCTGAATAATAAGCAGCTGTAGGACTTAGAGGTTATGCATACCCTTTATTATTCAGATAAATGTTTCTAGCACATACTACAATACCAAGCAAAAGTTTAGTTACTGAACAAAAAACAGAGAAGTAATCATGAGCTGAGTAAAAATACCTATATCTTTTGTTTCCTAAATGGTCTGTTTAGGATTCAATATTTTTGTATATGAGTATTTGCTGTGTATCCTTTATTTTTTGCATGTGTAATTTTTTTTGTCATGCGCTCTCTCTCTCTCTCTCTCTCTATATATATATATATATATATATATATATATATATATATATACATACTTTTTTATAAATAAGATTTCTTGTATGTTTATTGCCCTTTGCATATTCACATGTAATGACTTAAATATATTGATTAGTTGTTTCTTCAATATTCTGAACTTTTCCATTTCTTTCCACTCCCTAAGCTGTTTGTGAAAAGTGTGGTGCCATTGGAGTCAAGCATGCATTCTATGGCAAGGAGCGGAAATTCTGCAGCCTGGCATGTGTCAGGGGTCCACTGGCTCCCTCCCAACAAGTGCCAGAGAAAGAATTGGAGAAGGAGCCTATTAATGAGCCCGAGAAAAAAGTGATTCCAGTGCAGAAGGTATTGAAGATGATTTTAGTTTTTGTCATTGATAGTTGTATTATAGTCATACAATTGATAATATTGGTATTATTGATTGTAGTGATATTATTGATAATATTAGTATCAGTATGTTAGTATTATCATCATCATCATCATCACTATTATTAGTAGTATTCATTGTTTTTATAATTTTTATTTTTTATTTTTATTATTGTTATTTTCATTTATATTATAAACCCATTGTTGCCAGGATGGCATGTATATCATATCCATTGTGATTTTATTTTATTTATTTTGCCTATACATGGATGGCTTCACAAGTTAAGGGTACCGTCTCAGGGGTGGTGGGGGGTAGAGGATGTTTTTGAGTTAGCTAGGCTGTTCTACATTAATGAATGATGAGGTTGTAATTTTCGAGCATATTCTTTCTTCCACAAGTGGTTTGGAGTACACAGGCCAAGTCATGCCCCATTTTTTTATTTTTAAAAGAAAAGAAAAAAAAAAATGGTATGCTATCAAGAATATTGATATTAACAGCATTAGAAAAAATAAAATTCCCCAAAAGTCAAGGACTGGGTATATCAAATGAAGCCAGGTAGGCTGACTAATTGACTCCTTGTTTACTAATCACCTGTTAAGCCATCTATGTTTAACCAAAGTTCACCAAACAAAACTACAGTGAACAGTGCATGTACCAATGAGTTAATCTTCATATTACAATTACTGATCCTGCTAGTATAATTATTGTTATTATTTATAGTTAGTAATTGCATTATTACTCTCATTTGTTTTGTTATAGAAGTGTTGTGTATAGTCTCATTAGGAGCATATTAAGGTCTGACTCAGCTCTTAACCGTGATTTCATCTACCTTCCATGAGGAGCAGGTGATAGGCCAGCCAGCTGTTCCTGTGGAAACACCTCCATCCCCCAAGCCAGTCGTTCCAACCCCCCCTAAGCCGAGCCAGGTGGTGCAGCCCCAGTTGGTTGTTCCACCACCTGAACAGGTTTCATCTCAGTCATACCTACCTCCACCAGAGTCTACAATAGACCTAGATGGAAGCTTTTTGTGGGCTTCGTCGTATCTGGATGACCAAGACTTCCGTGCAGTTCCTGTTAGCTGTTTTAAACATGTGAGTAATGATTTCTATAGAGAAGTAAATATGGGATAGAAAAGGAGAGGGATTCAGTATATCCTGTTTTCTTTTCTTTCTTTTCTTTTTTCAATACAGTAGAAAAGAATCTTAAAACAAAAGGAAAGTGCTGTTTAATTTGAATCATTTGCCCCTTTGTCTTTGTGAATTGAATTCATAGATGTCATGGAATTCCCACTTTTCAGGCACCAATGGCAGAATGTTGGGAGCAGATGGGAGCCGGGATGAAGGTGGAAGTATCCTGCAAAGAGGAAGCCGTAACAAAGGATGCATTCTGGGTGGCCACCGTTATTGCTGTTGCAGGTGATTTCAGTCAGCTTTGGTGCTCTTTGACATTTCTCCTTTCCCTTACTGTCTGTTGGATTTATCTGTCTTTCATTGTCTGTATTTAATTTTGTTTCATATTAACTGTTGCTTGTTTTAAGAATATTACAAAGTGAAGTATATTTAATTTTTTTAAAACTTGCACTGCCTACAAAGCCCCCCCCCCCCCATCCCACACACACACACACACACACACACACACACACACACACACACACACACACACACACACACACACACACACACACACACACACACACACACACACACACACACACACACACACACACAAAGTGGCTTCAAAAGCACTTAGTAAGAAGTTATATATTAAGCTGGCCTGACCTCACTTGCTTACTCTGTACCTTGAGTTTTCAGGAAGAATTTTATTTATTTCTATTGTGATATACTGATAATAATCATACTGATGATGATTATTATTTTAATAAGTATTGCAATAATAATGATAATTATATGGATAATAAGAATAATGGTACTGATGATGATATGTATGATGATAATGTTAATGATAATAATGACAATGAGGATGATGACAATGGGAATAACAATAACAATGACAGTGATAATAATAACAATAATAATAACAAGATTGATGATAATAAGTAAATGTTTATTGTGATAATGATGACAATAATGATAGTATTGATAATAATAAAGATCATAATGTTAATTATAATAGTAATATATATATTTAAATATATATATATATATATATATATATATATAAATATATATATATATATAAAATAAGGCTAATGATTGATGATAATAATGATAATGATTGATGATGATGATAGCAACAATTAAGGTGATAGTAGTAATAAAAATAATAATAATAATGATAATGATGATGATGATAATAATTATGATGATAAAGATAATGACAATAAC
>NC_061853.1:9274284-9281784 GCF_019202785.1 Penaeus chinensis | reverse complement strand
CTCTCTCTTTCTCTTTTAGCAGAGGGATGTTAACCTTTTAGTATGCATGGTAGCAGTGATTTGCAATAGAAGGACATTTGGTAGGAAAGGGTACAGAGTATTGTAAAATGATAATTGTAATTATAATAAAGATAAAATAAATAGATAAATTAAAATATAAATGGCTTTTCTTTGTTAACATTGGAACAACTTTCTGACTTTCCAGATGAAACATCCTCAGGGGTGGCCTCACTAGATGGGAATGAAAGTTCTCGAGAAGCATGGGACATGGAGGAAGAATCCTGCAACTCACCCTCAGGCAGCCCATCCCCCATACCTTCAGCTGAGCTTTCCAGTCAGAACACATCCCATCAGACAGGCTTTACAACCACTGCAACAGAATGCAGAGATCAAGAATCCAAGAACAAGGTGATTCACCAAGAACAGGATCCAGTGCCTGAAAAGATTACCCAGTATCATCCTCAACCAGCAGTTGTCAGTCAAGAGCAAAGGTCCATGCTTCATACCCAACAACAAGAAAGTCACAACACCGTGCGTAATGTTCCTCTCGCTGCCAATGTTTTACAGGCCAACAAAGTGATGAAAACACAGACATCAGCTGTCAAGACCACGATTGTCACAACCAATACATCAAGCCCAGTAAACGTCCCACAGTCCACCCTACCCCCAGCGCTAAAGAATGGCATTTCTCAGCAGAGCAAGGTCACATCACAGTCTCCCACTGTCTCATCTACAGTGAGCAACCAGTGTAATAATTCATCTCATGAGACAGTACTTCCTGTAGCAGAGAAAGAGTCTCCCCAGTCAGTTATTCCAAGGATGATTGATGGGCCAATTAAAGATGGATCAAAAGTCAAGCCTAAACTCTGGACACCTCAGGATGTAGCACTTTTCTTGAAGAAGAATGACTGTGGAGCTTATTGTGACAACTTCATATCTCAGGTTTGTTTTGTTATTGTCTTCAAGGAAGTGCAGATGTGGATATTATTGATGGCACATTGTTACTGCTTCGAGAATAGACTGATTGAGATCAAGTTGATACTTTTGTGAATGTAATATATCAATATATCATTTGCACTGTGTATACTTCTTTTAACACACTTTTCAGGATGATTACAGATTTTCATTAAAGATTAGCTAATATTTTCACCATAATATTAATTGCTTATGTATGTCAAAGATGAAAATTTGTATGCTTAGGCAGAAAAGCAGAATTAGAATAATTATTAGACTTAAAGGTGGTAGATTAAGATGATTAACTGAAGTAATTACAGCTGAATGGACCTACAAATTCTTGGACACTGAAATTGACTAGTCCTCCGTCTTCTTTTCTCTTTACCAGAACATTCACGGGACGAAGCTGCTGAGCCTGACGCAGAATGAGGTGCTGGGCCTGACGGGGATGAAGGTGGGGCCATCGGTGAAAATCCACGATCTAGTGCAGCAGCTCTTGGCCCTGGTAAACCCAGCCCAGGCACGCTACCAAGCCACACTCATGAAAAGGGGCCTGTCCTTCACCTGAGGGGATGTAGGGGAGAGGGAGCCATGTCCCCCAGACATGTTTCCTCTTTTGACATTTTGGAGTACAAGACTGTTTGATGGGAAGGAGCAAATGAGGAAGAGAGAGAGAGAGAGAGAGAGAGAGAGAAGCTCCTCCGATAGGCACCATCTTTATGGGCCTTTTGAGTGGAACTTTGGTGTATGTGAGAACATTGATGTGATTTGTAATTTTTAAGCAAAATTTTATATATATTTATTGAGGCTATATTCAGCACAGAAAGTTAAGGGAACAGACAGTAAACAAGGGGGGGAAAGTAGAACGCAGCCTGAATGAAAAATACAAGAGGATCAATTTCTCATTAATCCTCACCCCCCTCCATACACACACATGCATACATCCACATCTTTTTTTTTTTTTTTTTATGAAACTTCATCTTTCATGATGTATTACTCCTCTATGGATTTTCTCCTTTTTGACTGTATTTCTCGAAGCAAGTGAGAATCAAAGAAAAGTGAGGCAAGGAGGATTATTCTTCATTTCTTTTCACAACATGATTCCATATCAGTAACAAAGGGAGATAACAGAGCCCAAAGTATTGTATTTAGATAAACCAGGAAATCATTTTTATTTTAACTTGATATAAGACTGTGTATATATATAAATATATAATAATAAGTGTTAATTACTAGTGATGTAAATGCCACTGATCTAAGTAATGCTCCTAAGATAATGTAGTCTCCCGGTGCTGCACGGACCTATGGTTGCCACGAGCTCCCAGCTGGAGTGCAGCTAACCCAAGATATCAAAATAGAGGATAACAGTGCATAGCTTTGACTGCGATAGAGAATCTTTTTACGCTTTAGAAAGCCCCCCTCTCCTCAAATACGTAACGCAAGTCTCAGGGTCTAGGAGAGAAGATGGAATATGACAGGCACATATGGCTGCCATTCCGCAGAAGGTGGACTTCACCTCTAAGCTACATGGTGTCAGGTCTCCATGTCTTTGCATGTATCTTGAGTGTCTGTATGCACAAGAGCTTGCTTTCTTTTTTTCTTTTTTCTTTTTTTTTTCTCCTTTTTTTTTTTCTTTATCTTCTTTTTCTTTTCTTTTCTTCTTTATCTTCTTTTTGTTTCCTTTTCTTCTTTATTTTCTTTTTCTTTCCTTTTTTTCTTTATCTTCTTTTTCTTTTCTTTTTTTCTTTATCTTTTTTCATTCCTTTTCTTCTTTATCTTTTTCTTTTCTTTTCTTCTTTATCTTTTTCTTTCCTTTTCTTCTTTATCTTTTTCCTTTTTTTCTCTTCTCTCTTCTCTCTCTCTCTCTCTCTCTCTCTTTCTTTCTTTCTTTCTTTCTTTCTTTCTTTCTTTCTTTCTTTCTTTCTTTCTTTCTCTCTCTCTCTCTCTCTCTCTCTCTCTCTCTCTCTCTCTCTCTCTCTCTCTCTCTTCTTTCTTTCTTTCTTTCTTTCTTTCTTTCTTTCTTCTTCTCTCTCTCTCTCTCTCTCTCTCTCTCTCTCTCTCTCTCTCTCTCTCTCTCTCTCTCTCTCTCTCTCTCTCTCTCTCTCTCTCTCTCTCTCTCTCCCTTTTCTCTCTCTCTCTCTTTTTCTCTCTCTCTCTCTTTTTCTCTCTCTCTCTCTCTTTTTCTCTCTCTCTCTCTCTTCTCTCTCTCTCTCTCTCTCTCTCTCTCTCTCTCTCTCTCTCTCTCTCTCTCTCTCTCTCTCTCTCTCTCTCTCTCTCTCTCTCCTTTTTTTTTTTCTTTTCTTTCTTTTTTCTTTCTATATTTTCCATTTTTTGGTAGTAACTGCTTGATGACACTTTCTCCAGGCTCTGTAGGCCATAGGCTGACTTGAGCTTGTAAGGTTTAACCAGTCAGTGGTTCTCTTGCTTGATCGTAATTTAAGCATTCTGGAAAGGAATCCAAAGGTGAAAATGCCTTTGGGAGTAGGGCTGTGTACATACATGTCCTTGTGACTACAATGGATGAAGAAATACATGTAAAGATCTGTTGAGTCACGGCCTTACATGTTCAGTGCAAGGGATAAGTCTGTCTTTGTGAAGTCTTTGTAGGTAATCTCTGGTGTCAATTTTTATATATATAAATATGAATATATATAAAGTTCATAAATTGCAGTCAATGTGTTTTGTGATTTAACACCTGTGCATAGTCAGCTATGCAAGCAAAAAAAAAAACAAAACAAAAAGAAAAAATATATAAACAAAAAAAAAAAGCAAAAAAAAAAAAAAAAGGATTAAATTAAGCATATTTGACTAGCAGAAGATGATATAGAATCTAACGATATCTGTGGAGAGGGATCATACATTACTGGCAACAATGCATAACATAAGTTACCTTGGATGAAGAACGATCATTTTATTCCTGGTGTATGCTCAAACTTGTTAGCAGTTGTTTTGTACTCATTATTTATAGAGATTGCAATTCATTATTATTATTATTATTATTATTTTTTGTAAGCCTAGCTCTTTTTTTTCTTCATTTCTTTTTTTTTTCTTTTTTGCATGTGCAACACATATTATAGTGGTATCTGAAGTAGCTGGAGTAGTGGGAACCTGAAAAAAAAGTAAAGAAAAAGAAATTCAAAGTAGCAAGAGTTTCCTCTTCCTCCCATTTTTAAATCGTATATGAATAATATTGTTCAATGATTGTTATTATTGTTATCATTAATTATTATTTATTGTTTTTTTCTCTTTTTGAGGTGAATTAGCAGCTTTAGAGTATGTGTATCCAAATTTTTATTTAATTTTATTTGATGGTTCATAGGTCATTTTCACAGTATTGCTCTTGTTTTCTCTTGAATCAGGTTATGTTCCCAATGTGTTTTCATGTGTTGATGGATACACTTATCGGCCAGTGGACTAGTTGCTAGTTTGTCCTCTCTGTAACCTGATGCATCTTTTTAGGAGGGCTTAGTGTATTTGTGAATGGTATTGTTTTCTTTATTATTATTACTGCTGCTGCTACTACTACTATTATTATAGTAGTTATTTTTTTATTTTTTTTATTTTTATACTGGTACACAGTATCTAAGGCTGCTTGATTTTTAAAATTATTGCAAATTATTCATCACTATCATTTGAATTATACCTGTAACTTTTTTTTCTTTTTCTTTTATCTTTTTTTCTTGTCACCCATTCTCTTGCTACTCCTCTCCTGTAATCACGAGAAAACTTAGGGTTTCTGTCATAGTTTCTGATATTTTATGATGGATGCAAGCGAACACTTCTTTGACGTCATTTCAACTTCCTTTTTATGTGTGCTCTGTTTTTCTATTTTTTTAAGAAAAGAAACTTGGCATTCAGATTTTATCACACAATTTTTTCTGTTCTTTTCTTTTTTTTTTTTATATAAGGGAAGCTGCATGATCATGCAACACAATAGTAATAGAATGCATTTTTCATTCACACATTAGTAATGAGAAGGTAATTGACATTGTATCTCATTACTATTATATACAGGTTTAGTTTTGATCTATGTTGTATGTAACAATAATAGAATGTTCACATCTCAGAAAGTGCCTTTCATTGAAGGTTCTTTTCCTGCTGTTATTTTTTACAGGGCTTGCGTTAAAGATCACCTAAAGGTCTCCATTTGACCCATGTGCGGCTGTGTTTTGATATTTTGTTTTATTTTTTGATGTTAAACCCAGTGTGTTCAATGAACTGCTAACTGCCATAACTTATAGTAATGTAAGAAGGCGCTATTGTCTACAAATCACCATTGCATGCATACATTATTGTACTATTGAAAATCATTTATACAGTAAAACTGTTCTAACTTGAATCATGTGCTTTGACTTTCCTTGCCCTTATGTAATGCATTCTACTTTTTATTTTTTACTTTGAATTTTAAGATTGTATGGTTTTTCTTTGTGATGACTATCTTTACTTTTAAAGTTCTTTCAATCATGAATGATATATGAAATGAAGTCATAAAAAGGAAGTTGTTCAGTTAGCTATTATTACAAGACATAATTGCAAAATTGTAACAGAATACTGTACTTTAATATGCATCTTCATTTAATCACCATAAGGCAAATATGGCTAAGTACTATGAATTATTAATGTTAATTGTCTATTACAGAAAGCTCATACTTGAGAAATATATCATAAGGCCTAGGAATCCCCTGTACACATTATATGTAGCAAAAAATGAAATTGCTGCTGCTTATCTTACTGGAAATCATGGTAAATATTCCATCTTTGACTGTAAATATGCTAAAAAAAATGAATTTCATATGACAAATTGACTTTACAAAACTTGCTTTTTCATGCCTGCTTTTGCATCCAGAGCAATTACAGTAAAATTGTTTTGCTTGAACATTTTCAAAAGCATGAGAATGCCTTAAAACTAGTTAATCTTTCACAAGAATCTATTTTATTTTTAGAAGATATGTTGTAGCTAAATAATCAGTTAAAATCCCCATTGGCTGCATTCATCTTCAGTAGAGCAAAGCAAAGGTACATATTCTGCTTTATTTTAACTCGATAAAGAGTGACCGTGGTTGCTTAACGCAATTGAAAGGTCAAAAGCAATACAGTAGAAAAGCTGTATGTAGACGGCCGGATTTCAAGTGCAACAGAAACTATATAGCGGATCTTATTTGACATTAAATCTACATTCACTTAGGAAATACATTAATTACTTTATTATGTAATTTCAATTCTTTATTGTGCCATGCTATGACAAACAAACAAAAAAATTAAAACTAAGAACTAAGGAATATAATTATCATAATTGTTACAAGCTTAAAAGACCTATCACTTGCACTTTTTCTGCCAATTTTTGCGTTTACATATGTGTTTTCATGTGCAAATGGACGGACCCTATCACACTATTAAGGCAACATACATAGTCCAACCTGGCCCCATCTGAGTGAGGTCCTGGGAATCTCACATGCATTCCGATACATATCACATTTTATATTCATTTCTGTTTTCCTTTTCATATCACGTTATGCTAAAGTAAAATACCCCCTAATCCCTTGCTCATTGTTGTCATGGGGGGGCTTAGGAGGCCCAGTGTAGGGGAACACCCCTATCTTGGACCTCGGCCCTCACCTCAACTTATTTTGCATGGCCTTTTCTTCTCCCCCTTTCCTTTTCTTCTCTTTTTCATCATCCCTTTCTTCTATCCACTTCCTAAGGTGTCAGAGCTGTGCTGAAAGGATGAAAGGCTGGCTATGTGTCAGTCATGAACGGCCTCTGGGAACCATGGGCACAGTATGCCCTTGGTTAATTGTCTAGCCCTTACCCCTCATGGGGAGCCTGAGAGACCATTTCCTCTCCCCAGTTATTTCAGGCTCACCATGGCCAAAAATGAATTCTTTTCCCTTATCAGGGACATTAAGGCTTGCCCCTTTCATCAACTAGCCTATCTAGTTTTGATTTCATTGGTTTCCCAACCCCTGCCTCTCCTTTGACCACGACTCTGACTGATACTAATACCCTCTCCTTGATGCTTGAGGTCAACTCTATCGATTCTGAATTATCCACCCAGGTCATTACTCAACCTTCAAAATGCACCCCTTCCTTTCTTAGAACACCATCCACTCGATCTTCTACTGCACTGTCTTCTTCATTGTCTACCTCCACCCCCATATTACTACTTTTCATCCTTATTGTCCTCCCAACAGTACTACCTCTCTCCATCTTCCTCCCGCCCTCATCCTTCTACTGCTTCCACCTCTGCAAACCTTTTGAGTACCCTTTTTGTCCTGGCCAAATGGGATTGATTCTTTGCGATTCCCCCTACAGCACCATACTCTGATATTATCCTTCTCTTCCAGCCATGTCTCCAAAAAACATTTAAGCAACATTTCTTTTCACAGTCGTTCTCATCACCCATGCCTTGTCACAGTTGCATCTGAGTCCATGCATTATCTACCCTGGTTAACCTCACTGGCAAACCTATTCCTGCCCAACCTCACTTCTCCCTTTATACTTGTACCCCAACTGTTTCTGTCTCACCAACCAATTGTCCTGTATACG
>NC_061853.1:9264284-9269284 GCF_019202785.1 Penaeus chinensis | reverse complement strand
CTCTTATTTTGGGTGAGCATGTGGATGCGGTCTGTTGTTGAGAATCCACTGCGAAGGCCTGACTGTTCTCTAGGCTGGTTAGGATCTAGTACTGTTAGAGATGCGAACTGTGATCTTTTATGAACAGTTTGTAAGTAACTGAAAGGAAACATATGGGTCGGTATTTTTTTTAGATCCTTTCTATTACTATTATTATTATTATTATTATTATTTTATGTATCAAAATATTTTTTACGTGTTTCCAGGCTTTCGGATTTTTTCTGTTGAGATGGCATTTGTTAATTAAGCGCTTTTTATTTCTTCTGTTGTGATGTTAGGTACGTCTATAGTTACTGCGTTTGTTTCAATCCGTGGCTGTTAATTTGAGTTGTATAGATCCCTGTAAAAGTCTTCCATTACCCTTATGGTTTCATTTTTGCTATATGTCACTTCATCGTCTGGTTTCTTTATTGAATACATTTGATTTCTCCCTATTCTATTGAGCTGTTTGCTGATTTGATCTATGTTGAGATCTTCGTCGATGAGTAGTGAATATCTGTTTTGGGTATTAAGGCTAAATTCTGTCGCTCTGGTCTTCAAGTTAGTTCAATTTAGCTGCGGTTTTCGTATGTCAACGTTTACTTATTGATAACCTCCAATTTTTTTTACTAAATCGCGCCTATTTGTAATGATGGAAGTCAATTTCGTTTTCGATGTCCGATGGCGACTTCCAGGTCCACAAGAATGTATTCATAATATTGAGTGATCGAGCCATCGCAAAATCGGCTAGCATTTGTCCCCTCTCATTCCTAGTGCCTATTCTATGATCACTACGGTTTCTCCTGTCTTTTTACCTGTTTTGTCATTAAAATTCGGTAAGTTTCACACAAGTCTGCGGATCCACGAGGTAAATGTACTCGCCCAAATGCACGATTAGAGGGAAGGAAGCATGATATTACACTTTTTCTTTAATAGCAGAGTGCAGTCAAATAACACGCAGGCAATGGCCTCTTCGAACAAACAATGTAAATTAAAAGGATTCGTAGTAAAAAATAAAAATATTAATAAGGAATGCCATTTTTGGCATAAATTTATTAACAATATCATCCATATCTATTTGGCTATCTTTACATTAGCCTTATCCCTTTATCAATTTACCTTTAATATGGAAATAAATAAATGTGAATGTTTTACACCGCCGTATACAATATAATATGGACTCCCCCGCATCAGTAGCACACATAGGCCTGTGTGCGTGTATATGAAATGACATTTTATTACAGATTAATGGTGTAGTCTATTCACTTGACTCTGATAGCTGTAAACGTTTGAAACAAGGCAGCTCATTGATCAGTGTAACTCTGAAGATCATCGTAATTTTACATTTCTTATTTTTACATATATAGTTATGCATATGAATTTCTTAGTAGTTCATACAGTTTAGCTATAGAACAATATCCGCTCTTAAATAAGTGAAAAAAAAACGATATATAAAATGTAAATATGTTAAGAAAAAAGTTGATTATAAAGGTTTTTGATGTGACGAGTGACGTTCGAAGTACTCTCGGACACGCTGGTGTTTTCAATCAACAAGAATACAATGATCTCAAAATGCAATAATGTCGATTGTACAAACTTATTCCGCAAATATTTGTTAACTGACGGTTTTCTTTAATCTGTACAGGATTGGCATTTGTTTTTTTCACTGTACCTTATGTCCAACTTCGCTCTACATAAAGTCGGGAAACTAGAACAGACCGCGCCGACGTTTGATCCTATGCGGGGAGTTGCGAGGCCTCCCCACCCTAAAACAAAGAAAAGAAAATAACGACACGGCAAAATTTAAACAAAAAGTTTTAATATTAGTAGTAATGACAGTATTAATAGTAGTAGAAGTAGTATTTGTTGTAATCACTGACTAAAATAAGGTTTACGCATCGGAAGGTATTCTCAGACTATTTGGCTGTAATTACATATATTAAATGTTACGTTGATCTAAACTTTCATCTATAGCATGAGCATCGATATGGTCACGTTCATGCAGAACAATTATGAGATAGAGCGCATTAACGTGAGCATATTGATTCTTGTGTTACATACACATTCTATGACTATTAATATTTTATTATCCCTATTGTTATTTACATTTCCTCTTCGTTGTGCCTTCTTTTCTCCTAAGGGCGTCGCTCCGTGAATGAAAACCTCAGGGGCTGTGTGGGCTTCAAGGAAAGCTGCATCTTGCTGTCCATGTCACCGTAGTTGTAATCCACATTGTATCTCTGCATCACCTGCGTTGGTTGGAGGAGAGGGGGGAAGGGTTAGGTCAGGTCTCCTGACGCGGGGATCAAAGTGCTCTTTATGACGATGAAACGAACGTGTCTGTGTGTGTGTATGTGTGTGTGTGTGTGTGTGTGTGTGTGTGTGTGTGTGTGTGTGTGTGTGTGTGTGTGTGTGTGTGTGTGTGTGTGTGTACAAAGACCTGCATATTCACTCAAATTTAAGAATCTACATATTGCATTATCTACATGGGTAAGATCGTAACCTGTTGCACTGCAACTCCCATGCACTCACCCTCGCCAGGAAAACGTACAACTCCTGCTCCGCGAGACGCCGGCCGACGCACATCCGGGTCCCAACACCAAAGGGCAGGAGCGCGAAGGCGTGGGACGCGGCGAGCTCGCTCCCCCGAAGCCAGCGCTCCGGCAGGAACTCGCGCGGCCGCGGGAAAGCTGTTTCCTTCTGGGCGTCTTCGTAGTTCATCATCAGAACTATGTGCTGGGTGTGGTCAACAAAAGTGGTCAACAACTGTGGCAAGTCCCAACTTTTTTTTCGACTGGGATGACCTAAATGAAGCTCAGATTACTGTAGTAGCCGGTTACACAGACGCACGCCCGCGCACACACACATACACATACACATACACACACACACACACACACACACACACACACACACACACACACACACACACACACACACACACACGTCAAAACATTATTAATGTGCCCTTTGGTCTGGGATGACCTATTGGCATAGAAAAATTAATAGTGGGTCAATCGAAAATTCCATCTCATTGTGGTGTGCGCGTCCGTATTATGGGCGGCCCTTCACTACTGCCTGAGCCGATAGTGAATGCCCCTTTTAGAATGATACTTAAAACTTATCAAAATAAAATAAGCAAACGAAAAGAACATATGTGCAAAGGGATTCAAATAGTTCGGAAGAACATAATAGGGTTAATTCAGAGTCGAGGAACTGCAGGTGTAGGTCAAACAAACAAACGTAAAGCTGTAGTGTTCCCGTGAGGGCCAGCGATAACTAGTTACTCCCCTCGCGTCGTTTTCGTTGTGAGAACGGGCGCCACCTGTCAAGATATCTTTTTCTGATACATTTTAAGCCACTGCTTGAGGAATATATAGCTAAATATATGTACTTTAGATATTAGCAAAAGACCTCCCTGGATGTATATGTAGTAAAACTAATAACAATGAAAAGTAAATATAATGTTTATCATGAGGACCCAAAAACTCCCGCCTCTCGCCAATTAATTGTGGCGAGAGGAATATACGGTAAGTCTGATATACGAAATAAGCCTCGCCCGGGTTATGCCCATGAAGGGAACCCGGCCTGTGTCGACTAATGCCGACTCGCTAACGTGTGTCAGCTGGTGCTGACTCGGCTGAGCTTAGTCCTTACCCGGCGTGGTGCCCAGCCACAGCAGTAACCTCCAGACCACAATTGCAACTTCTCGCTCCTTGGCAGGGCGCGAACCGCCGACCCCTCGGATGTGAGGCCGACACGTTACCAACCACTGTACTAGCTCGGAGGCTAGGCGACGAGAGGAACTTTTTGTATCATTTTATACGAGATAGTTATTCGGGGATTTATGTATTTCCTGGTTAGCTCTTTTAACCAATAATTAATCCGGAAGAGCCACGAGATTCCATGTAGCTTCCAATAAACAAAGGGAGATTTTTTGTATTTTACGTTTGTTTTACCTACACCTCCAGTTACTCGACTTTCGGTTAACCCCTTTAATGTTCTTCTGAAATATTTTAATCCCTTTGCACATATTAAGTATTTTTCGTTTTAAGGATTATTTTTTAAGTCACAATCGGCTCATTCAGTCTTGATGGGCTGCCCATATGGACCCTCACACATCATGATTTAGCTATACATTTACAAGATTAACTCATTATAATCGTATAATGCAGTAACACATTCAAACTCAAGCTGATTTTTTTTTTTTTTTTTTTTTGGGGGGGGGGCTGTGTGTAGTTGTTAAGTGTGTGTGTGTATGTGTGTGTGTGTGTGTGTGTGTGTGTGTGTGTGTGTGTGTGTGTGTGTGTGTGTGTGTGTGTGTGTGTGTGTGTGTGTGTGTGTGCCAATTATCATTCCATTGAACATAAACATTGAAGCGATTTCAACTCCGCAGTTTACAGTAACAATAATATTGACGATGATTATGACATTAATAATAATTATAATAATAATAATAATAATAATAATAATAATAATACAAAAACTTACGCCTTTTGGAATATGGTATCCTGATAACACGACGTCAGTGTTAAGCTCCCTCAAGAGCGCAATTGCCACAGGAAATACCCTAAGGAAAGATGCATATAATCATTTTACGAATCTTTGTTTGCATGTATCCCTCTTTCATATATATGGCATTCACTTCAGATTTTACATACCTGAAACTCTCCTTCGTCACGGCCTTCAGGTATGATAATTTCGAGATGTGGGATGGAGTAAGGGTTTCAGGATTGTCCTTCAGTACCCGGTCTACCTCCTCCTGAAGCTTCCTTTGGGCTTCAGGATTCTTCGCCAGGAGGTAGAGAGTGAAGGCAATGAAGTGAGAGATCTGAGGAAGAAAAAATAAAGAGGGTTTTTATTAATGTTTTATAATTATGTAACACCCATACACGTCTTGAGTTATATTATATAGGCGGGTAAGTTTCACTCGACATGTTAAATGTTTGCTCAACTTCTGAGGGACTATTTTCAAATGTTAA
>NC_061853.1:9239284-9241784 GCF_019202785.1 Penaeus chinensis | reverse complement strand
CGTACCAGTGAAAGATTGCTACAAAACAGGCGGATTCAAGAATTCTGAGAGAGCATGGCACTGCCATTGCGTAAGTATAGAAAGGATACAGATAAATGATTTGTTACATTCTAGATATTTGCATCATGCGAAGAAATGATAAAGATGCACCAATCAATCACCACATATTTTAGTTTAGTTTTAGTTTTGGTGACATTACAGAACAAGGATACCAATCGTCAGTGTTTTCACTAAATAGGGCAGCCTCACTGCGGAATATACCAATGTGTTTCAAAAAGTTCTCCATATCATCTTGTTTCCCCATTATATTGTGTACTTGCTTTAAAATGTAAAGAAATAAGTACCTCTAATTGTTTATACCACAATATATACATTCCATACAATAATTTGTATATATAGGTTTCACAGGGTTCGAATAAGTACTTTGCATGCAGTATATCACAAACTGACTTCTATGATGCTCAATGTAAATGAACGTATAATAGTAGGTGTCAGATACACATACACTGGTAACATCAAGGTTACATGCAGCTGTATATTTTATATGAAAACTTAAAATTAGTTAAACCTAATTTGAAACACGTGAAATAAGTTTTACGGTGGATATCAGTGTCCCAGAATATGTTGTGGCTGTATGCTGATTTTCACTTTAGTCTTTATAAGCATTTTGGATGCTTGGATAGCATTTGGAATTGGTGAATTACTATGTATAATTTGAGTGATATTTGGGGCTTGTTCATTTACACTGAATAATAATGATGGATGTACACCACGACCAAATTGTTATAATAGTTATCCAGAGTTAAAGGGCTATTGATTCTATATTGTTCTTTCTGCAAGTTGTCATGCTTCGTACATATCAAATACAGCAACATTGATGAAAGTCAGTTATGGAAAGTAAAGAATATTTTTATCTCTTTGTGTCTGTATTTCTCCTTCGGAATCTCAGTACCTTGGATGCTGCATAATTTTCCCTGCAAGATAGTGAACTATTTCCCACTAACTCACTAACTATAGCACAACTACTTTCTCTCCTTAGGATGTAAATTCACAAATGCATCTGCCTGAGATTGGTAGTAAGAACGTTCGCTTTGCTGTGCGCTTTACATACCGTACATTTCACATATGTGTCTCCAGATATTCCATATTTTGTATTTTTTGTGGCCACCCTGAAATTTTAAAGTAAAATAGTGTACTCACAAAATGCATATCTTAGATAAAGAACCAAATCTAAATTGATATTTCACATGGCCAGTCTGTTTCTCTTGTATAAAAGGAACATAAATACGGCACCAAAATAGCATACGAAATGTTACTGAAGAAAGTAACTTTTGAAAAGCTTCTATTATGTTTAAGCAATTCGTCTGACATGAGTTCCATGAATATGCAGACCATTACCCTCGGTTGTGGTGAGTCTGTACGCCTAGCCTGCTTGGGAAAGTGTGGATTTTGTGCCAGATTTTGTCTTCTACATTGAATATATACAATAGTCACAGTTGCACCGCGGTGAACACCCTGCTTTACATGCCACAAGTCGATCAAAGGAGTCTGAACTCTCTTTAATGAAATGGGACCCGAGATGAAAAGTGAATACTGTTCATATCCATTATGTGAGTTCAAAATGCCATAGGTGATGACCTACCCCTTTCTAAGGCAGCTCATCACTCGGTGTATCAGGTAAATCAATATTCATTTTCAAATAAAAGTTTAGTATTTTCCTGTCTGATAAATTTACCAGACACATAAAAATCACAATTTAAAAGTAGCATAACATTACAAAAATGAACCACATAGTCACAGTAAAGTATTGTGTATTGAAAACCCTGCTAACAGCAGAACGTTTTCAGCTTTCTTCATTTTGTATTCGTCAAATTCTCGAAGACTCTCATAGTGTAATATAAAGCAAAATATTTACAGTAGAAACATTATACATAGGAAAATTAACAAATTGTTTATAGCTAAACAGTGAAAAACTAAACATTTATATGCCTCTGACACTGACTAAAAAGATTAAGCAGCCTTTATCTACATATTATGTAAATATTAGTTTGATGATAAACTCAAAATTATGTATGTTACATAATAAAACTGTTTTGTCCAGCTGCATGACTCTGCATTGTGCAGTCTAGTGTTCAATAAAGCCATTCCTTCTTGTGAAATATATATAAATCTACTATAAATGAATGTACATCTGCTGCTTGTCTGCTGCCTGCATCGTGTCATTAAACTTTAATGTCAACTACATTACCAAAATTACATAGTAAAAATACTATATTAATATTGTCTCAAAAATTCAGATACAGACTCTAGCATAATAAATTGAAAGCACAGTAGCACGATTAAAATACACTTTTTATAACAAAAAAACAGTATATTGTACATCGTAATAAATTTAGAGTTTAGAATCCGCATCCATTTCAGCAATGTTGTCAGCAATCATGTGGACCAAAGCTATCTAATTGGCCACAAAAACAGAAAGTATGATTTTACTGCCGTCTTG
>NC_061853.1:9234284-9236784 GCF_019202785.1 Penaeus chinensis | reverse complement strand
TATCAGTCCAGTCTTCTGTAAGGCTATGATGTCATTAGCTGTACTGTATAATATGCATCTGACCTGGTATTACTGACAGTCGTTCAGGCACAGAACCACAATGTTGAGCACTCAAACACCCTGTGCATTTTGACCAAAGGGTAAAGCGGCTTTTCGTAACATAACAAGCAGAATAATGATATTTATGAAAAATATCTATATTGCTAAATTGCTAAGACAGTACCGCGTGTAATAATATTTTCTCCTTTAAAATCATTCGAAGCAAATCAATGCTCAAGCATGGTTCTTATTCTTTAGTCATATTGCACAAATTATTAACCTATAATGTTATACTTACAGTTTAATAACACACAGATTCCAATATCCTAAGTTTACCAAATACTTGAATTGCCTTTTGTTTAACAAATCATCCATTCTTACTTCATTTTGCCGTACTTTTAGGCCACGAATTTCCGATTTATGCATATATGTACATATATATATGCCATTTTTATCACTGTTAACTTTGGCTGTAAATCCGTAACACTGGGTAATAAACTGTAGAGCATTCCAAGGGAGATGCAATACCGGTTTATTGATGATTCTTAAGCAACATCATAAACGCAAAGCTGACATTACAATACAATGTTCTGCAATGAATCTTTTTTAAAAAGACGTATAGTAGCATCATTTTCATTGTAAACTATCAATAGATGTATATACTCTACTAGTTCTTTTTCCCCAGTATAATTAAACAGACCTGAATCTCAATCAAAAGCTAACTATTCTTTTCTCAAATCTCGTCTTGTCTTAATGTCTTTCATAGCCTGACAGTTATCAGTTACCAGGTACTGCACTGTATAGAAATAGGTATTCACGCTATCCAATATCCCTACTGGTAAATGGGCATTTGTCGTGTATTTCTGTTTTCTACGTCTGTTTCCTAAAGAGCAATTGTTAAGTGCCAATATGTTCATGATTAATGTATGCTTGTTACCCTTAACCACATACAGGTGCTGGTAAGTCTGCAAGAAAACCAGATCGGTGTTCAGTATATCAAGGAATTAATATCTGTATCAGCTGCATTAAAATTATCACCTATTTAAAACAAGGCTTACCTAGGTATTTCTCAACCCTTCCTTAGCATACATGTTCCCATTCTTCAATACCTATGAATGACGCATACTAACCATGTCTTGTCTAGTGCATCTTTGAAGAAATACTTCCAGCTACGAATTCTGCATTGAAAAGTAAACTAAGCATAACACAGTGGTAGTCAAAAAGAAAATATATATATAATACTAACAGGTAAATACTGCATTGTCCTAACACTATTTCAAAATCAATAAGGCTACATTTGTTTCAAAACCGAGAAATATGTCTAGGGAACTAATCACCAAATACGTACTATTTCCACCTGATCACCTTACTATGTTAAAATTTTCACCGTTACTTTTTGATTAAATGAAAGTGTGAATAAAAAATATAAGAGTTCACACAAAGAACATATAGTATCATCTATTGGGGGGGAGGGGCAAACTACCTATGCACAGGTGTTGCTGACATGTAATTGCTGACAACTCAGCTAAATGCATATAGGTGTTGGTATCACAGCTAAATATAAACAGGTGTTGATAACTCAGCTAAATATGTGACATTATTGCAACTGCCAATAGCACCTGTATTCTAACAAATCTTAGTATGCAAATGCTATTGACAGAATTACAATATATATTCGGAGTTTATCAGTGAAGCATTTATTGGAGATGTTTTTTAAGTGGTACTGAAGGCAAGTTCTCAAGAGTTTTTAGTCTGATAACTGCATGGCAGACATGGGAAGAATTCAGAACGTGACTAGCGGAAATGGTTGTCTGAGCATGATGTATAAGGGCTGATGTCTGTTGAGGCTTCACTGAGGTTTCAGCAAGAACCACAAGCTGAGGTGCTGTTCTCAGCTTTCTGTTCTGCATCTAACTTCACACCATCACTCTGTCGCTCACGCTCTTCAAACAAACTCGCCTGAAAATAGAAAACGAATTTTACTAATATAGTGATATTCTAAAACAAATGACATATATTATTTATTATAAACAATGATTAGTTCAGATCTTGCAAGCAGAAAATATTTAAGAAAAAAAAATCATTAAAAAACACACACTTTTGACTTCTGACTTTTCTTTTCTGCTTTGCAACACGTCTATTCTAAGTTCCAATGAGCAATGGTGGGGAGCAAATGTAAAAAACACAAGAAGAAGTTTTCAGAGCGACATCTCTTACTCGTCTTTGTCGCAGGTCTCGGATGAGTCGGGCGAGGGTGAGGAATGTGTCCTGAACGTTGACATCTCCGCGACATGACACTTCGTAGAACGGCATGTCAAAACTCTCCGCCAACTGCATCGCAAAAAAAAAATCACATGATATTTTATTGTACGTCGTTTAAGGGATCTTTTCTTTAAACTTTACATTATGAATGGATGAATATTACTATGGGTGAAAAATGAACACCATTTAATCTTATGTT
>NC_061853.1:9229284-9231784 GCF_019202785.1 Penaeus chinensis | reverse complement strand
CCGTTCCTCCAGCTTGGGAGTAACGAAAAAGTTGTACTACGTAAAGTTCATTCATGCTTCACGATTATGAATGGTTTGTTTCAACGGTCAGCTCAAGCATGGTCGCATTTACGACGGTACCGACAACAGCAATCCTTTTTGCTGGTGTTTACTAATTCCAACACACACACACACACACACACACACACACACACACACACACACACACACACACACACACACACACACACACACACACACACAAATATCTTGCTATATTCTCTGCTATGCATTGTGATACATAAAAACGTATTATATTTTCTGTAGATTTTATAATGTGGGGTGATAAAGAAAACTATAAGTTAATATATGCGAGCTTTTCTCTCTTTCGTATCAAAACCATCGCCAGTGCACAAATGACCAAATATGCCGAAGTGTCGACATCTTTATTTTTAATCAACATGGTCGACAAAAAATTATAATCCCATATTTTCAACATTTCCACATATCTTGATTACTTGCAACACTATATTTTGTGTGATTTCCTATACGTTTTTCTCATTTTCTCTGACCAAAATCCATTTTCATATATAAAATATTACTGGTAATACCCATAATTCGTAACCGAAGATACACGGCAATAATGTTAAAGCCGGGAATCAAAAGGTACAATGAAGGTTGGGAGACTGTCACATACCGCATCTTTCACATAAGTAAATTTCATTTCTTAATGCCAACAGCTTTCTTGTTTCTTGTTTAACTGGATGTTGAAGGAATATGTGCAGTTGTCATGAAAGGGGACAAGCTGAGCATATCGTATATCACCTGAATCCCAGTGATATTTTTTTTCATTATCTGCCACTAACCAGCCGTAACCTGGATATCACAGCCTTGTGCACAGTATAACCTACTAAAAGGCATGAGCTGACTTGCGCCATATGAAAAGTTTTATGATAAAATAAGTGACTGCCGTTGAGGATGGTGGTCTGGCACACCAGGACTTTCTAGTCCTGGCTCACACGCACAAATTTCAATTAACAAAGTTTGTGAACCTCTACACTCCGCCCTCTCACAAAGGTGACCCGGGCGACATGCACAGTGCGAGAGCCAACAAACCGACAAACCATTGGAAGATACAGCCACGCATACCGTACCGTCAGTTTCTGATGGATCACCTCTTGGGATCAGGGCAGGCTAAAACCTCTGTGGTCCATATGGTGACCCAGACGTCACTTGCTACTGGGCATGCCTTTGATTAGCATATAACTTGCTTACGCGAAACCTGATGAAGTGAAGCCACCTCTCCCTCTCCCTTCCCTAGTTCTTCCTTTTCCCCTTTCTTTCCTTTTCCTATTCTTTTTCCTCGTGCTCTCTGTTTTATTACATGTCTCTCTACCTTTGAACTAGCAAAATGGCATTCACTAGCTTTAATCTCATTTTATTAATAATACTGAAGCTTAAACACTTTTTTCATGAATTATTATTAGCCTTGACACCTCATTAACTTTAGCTATCTTGCTAAAATTAAGTACTTCCTGTTAATTACCCTCCTTATCTTCATATCATTTCCTAATAATATATGTCCCATTCCTCAGTGTTCCCGTTCCCCCTTTTCTTTGTAAATAACAGGGTTTTTGTGCTCTACTGATTACCAGCTATCTTTTCTTCGTTAAACATGCAAGCGGCTTATCTTGGGAATTATCAGCTTTTTGTAATTTTATCTATCATCCCTTCTCTAGAGCCTTTTACAAATTGTTAATAAAAACAAGTTATAATGTGTGTGATTTTTTGTTACCCTGTAACTTATTCTAGTCAATGTCACTTTGTCTACTTTTCCCTAATTATTGTTTAGAGTGTTCAGACGTAATGAGTTTTTTTTAAGAAATTTCTCATATTTCTTCAACAGTCTGCAATCCCTCTGTAACATACCCCATAGTATGTTACACAACAAAGACAGTATCCAGCTTTATCTGAGTCATTCCCAGTGGCATTTTCACGTGCGTACTCACCATATCTGTAGTTTGATTGGGACTCCATCGAGGTTGACTATCTTTTGTTTGAAGTCTATACCTGAAATCAAAAAAAGAAAGTATTATAATGCTATTGATCTCCAACTCAGTGAAGGAGACGATTTAGTTTAAATATATCATTCCGTGATTTAGAAGGATTAGATTCACAGTAAGATAAAAATAAAAAGTTAAAGACCACAAAGTTTCAAACAAACTCGGGTTACAGTTACGTCATGACAACAGCTTATGATCAGAGAAGTGACATCAGAGAGAAGGGGAAAACTTAATATATGCAACAAAGGGAGACAAAAGAGTCCTTGGGTAGTTACCCCGCCCTAGAATAGCACATTATTCAAAAAAATTCCAAGCGCCCAGCTGATTGTGCTCACTTCGCTCGACACCCCCCAGGAAAAAAGCTGAAATGACGCCAGACGTACAGGGCCGAAATTAATATATATTCATTGCAAAAGTGAGACGTCGTTGTTTATTGTGACAAATTTAGACAAACGTAA
>NC_061853.1:9224284-9226784 GCF_019202785.1 Penaeus chinensis | reverse complement strand
CAAATATACATGAATGTGCATTGTGTAGACCCAGGGACATCGGCTGGCGCCACATACACTGCTCGGCCAATCAATAAACCGCAGTACAGCAGCAGATTCTCACTGGCACCCGTGAGGCACCAGGCACTCCCATGACGAAACCATGTCAATATTCGATGATATGGAAACAACCAGCGGACCCAATGATATATGTTGATGTGTTTTCATCATACAGTGGTATCTGGTAATCCGTTGCATGTAACACTAAGTGGAAATTTAAAGCAGCTTGTAACGGTATGTGGTGGAATTTGCCAAGAAACTAGTCGAATGCAGCAATATACACTGCCGATGACAACACATATTCCTATGCGGATTCAAATGCCTGTGACAATATTGAATCCCAGGTATAGAAATATGAAGTTTGTCACAGAGTATCAGACTATCAATCAAGAAATTGATGACATGTACGTAATCATTTGTCACCATGGCGACACAAGGCAGATAAAAAGCACAATACATGCTCCAACGTCATGTCACATGGCAGAAAGCGTCAGCAAAGTCGGCAATGAAAGCTCACCCTGCAAGGGTCATTATCACTGAGCGGAAAAGACAAGCGTAGTGGCATCAGCGATGAGTTGCTGCGCGACCAACGGCGAAGGAAGTGGATGGAGGCGACCGTGACGACTAAGGAAGAATGCTGGACAAAGCGGATTAGGGGCAGGGACGAAGGACGCCGATGAAAGGAGGGGCAGAAACGGACGTCAATTTGCGTGACGGGAAGGCTGCACGAGCGATTATGTCGTAGCTCCACGTGACACGAGATTCTTTCAGGAATAACTAGGTATCTATTAGTGACAGAATGAGAAGGAGAGGGAGAGAGGAGCATGGAGAGGGAGAGTGATAATGTGAGCGAGTTAGAAAAAGAGGGAAGGGCAGAGACAGGGATGGATAAGGGGGGAAGAGGAAGAAACCATAGAGAGAGGGAGAGAGGTTAGAGAGAAGAGGAGAGAGAGGGGTGGAGAGGCAAGGGGAGGTATGTTGGCAAAGGAATAGTATGCAACCGCCTTATATAACTTTCATGCCACATTCAACGCATCTTCGCTGCATGCCATCACCATCTATGCTTCATCTCCTAGAGACATAGAGCTGCGTACCAGGATGATCCATGCCGCTCAACCACCGGCCAGCGTCACCACGTGGGCCATGCCGTTACTTAATTCAGCAAACGACCAACCCGTAAGTTTGTGTTTCTTCATGGATGTTGAATAACTGTCTAAGACATGTCTCCTTTCCTTGGCTTCTTTACGCCATAATTTTATATCATTCTCCTCCTTGTTTGAAAACTGTCCTGTCATACCAGTGGAGTAAATCCTGTTGTTTTTTTGTTTTTTTGTTTTATTTATCTGTGGATACAATACAAAAATATGCTCTGCAAGTAGACTTTAGTACTTCCATCTTTTGCATATTCTATATCTAGGATGTTCTTCACTTAGTTACATGAAAATAATGCAAGGTCGTTTTGTCTGTCACTGGGTTCCCCTGTGAGGCTAACACTTGCTTTGAACCGCTCGCGACCTTCTTTCCATATCACTCTTTTATTTTGTCTGAGTTAGCACTTCGGTTTCTCTTCCCGATGATCTTCGGTATGGTGCTTTGCATTGTTCATGTTAATGATAGTACATATCGTCTACATGCTGCTGGTTTAAGTCAAGATGTTCTTCTGTAGATGCTGTCGGAATGATCTAAAAGAAACCTTGGCATCATTTTTATTGTCGGTTGTATAGTAGCTGCGTTCTTCTGAAGTGTGATCTCTCTCTGGTACCAATGCTTGTTTATGAGTAGTATTGGATCCACACTATCTTGGGGCACTCCAATGTTTTAGTGTCCTTCCCCGTTCTTTTCCATGTCAGACGTCTCGTTCTACCCTTTCATAATTATCATGAAAAGATGTGATTTGTCGTCACGTAGGTTGTCTAAAAGGTCTCTAAATAGCTGTGCTCTGCAGAGTGACAAGCCAGGAGTACAAAATTCGTTGTCTATGACATGGATTAAAGTAGGTGATCCAGACACTATACCCAATGGTATCGCCCGTACTACTGAACTCGCCACCGCCATCTTCAGCCCTGTGCACACATCCTCTGCGCCAACTGGTTTTAAGAGCAGGAACTGTGGGCTCAACGTTGTGTATAACTCAATTATATCCACTTGTATTTAGGTTACAGATTTATTAGTATTAACATCAGATTTATTAGTACAGACACGATGACGGGTTTCTGAAATTAACATAGTCACTTGACTTTCAGGGGGAATTTTCACGTTCATGAACTTATCACACTGTGATTTATATGATTTTTGAAAGAATTAAACTAAGGGAATGTTTTTAATATGTTGTACCTGTTAATAATAAAAAATGAAATGTACTTTCTAAACGTATATTTGATGTTCCTTGTAGCTATAGCTCTCTTTAGACACCAAAATACATTTACACCATAAATTAAAATCAACAAAATATCAGAAGCAA
>NC_061853.1:9171784-9204284 GCF_019202785.1 Penaeus chinensis | reverse complement strand
CATGCCCACTGTAATATACGTTTATCTATTGTCTTTACACATAAATGGCTCTACAAGTGCTTAGTTACCAAGAAGTCAGTTAGTCCTACCAATCTCACTTGTTTATCTGTTTCTTTGATTTTTGGAAAGCTTAATTTGTATTATCTTATTATCTTTAATGTTATTAATATTTTAATAATAATTTTCCTTCAAATTCAAGGAATGGTGAAATCAGGCGTGGTCACTCTTTGGTGGCTGAACATATGTGGGGCCATATACACGTAGCAAAATTCACAAAAACACTACAGGGGACAGTACATAAATCTGCAGTCATTGGGTTAAAGCATAACAATTCCCTTATAACAATATACATGGGTAACCAATTTGGTTGTGCAAGCTGCAGGAGAGAAGCATCACAGCAACTCTCTCTTTGAAAGCTCTGTAAGCCTAATCCATTTTCCACAATAGGTTCCTGAACCCCCTTCCTTTAATTCTAGTTTTGCCTCTGTATACTGATAATTTATATATATACAAATATTTCACAACTGACTTGTTCAGTACCTAACCTCTCTCAATATCTTTCACCTTCTAAATAAAATATTCTTACCAAATACCCTGTTCTTACAACTGTAAAGACATTACCAAAGACCTGTGAACCCTTCTTTCATAAATAGAAATTTACAAAGATTTTATGACCATCTTGCAGGTCATGCATAGCACACACTGGAGATAAATTCCAAGCATAGCATTGACACAGATATGAACAAATAGCCTTTGCATTCCCAATTCTACACACAGTAGAAGAGAGAGAGACAAAGACCATCATATCCTATACAAGATGCCACAGAATTAAACATCAATTATGTGCACTTGCTGAAAATATATCAAGGTAGGAACTTTATACACTAGAAAAATAGAAAGCAGTAAGCCATCAAACTATATTTCTCTTTGTTTTAAAAAATATTTATCTTTGTGTTTCTGGAAGGTACTGTTCTGATTTATTCATATAAGACTTGTTAATCATTTCAGACATTTGTGGGCTTCTTTTCTTTGTAGCTGAAAGTCCTTTTATCTTCTACAAGTGGAAGTCCTACTTTGCATTACCTGAAGCATAAGCACTCAAATTTCCATTTAATTACAGCATTTAAAAATAACAATATCACCTAGAAAAATAAAATAAAGACAATTTTATTTTGGCATCTACTCATATACATTACCTGTTTGGCTATCTTGCCTGTTGCTGCCTGGTAAATGTTTCTTATTGTGTAGTTCAGACATAAGCATATGAATAAACTGTTAGAAATGCAAACACATCACAAAAAAATCTTATGACTAAAACTGCAGCTGCAGTTACAGAATTATATTCTAAGATAACAAATATATATATATATATATATATATATATATATATATATATATATATATATATATATATTATATATATATATATCATATATATAATATATATAATATATATGCATATGTGTGTATATATATATATATATATAAATAATATATATATATATATATATATATATTATATTCTGAGATAACAAATGTGTGTGTGTGTGGGGGGGGGGGGGGGGGGGTGCAGATGTGGGTGTGTGTGCGGATGTGAGTGTGTTGCGGATGTAGGTGTGTGTGCGGATGTAGGTGTGTGTGCAGATGTGGGTGTGTGTGCAGATGTGGGTGTGTGTGCGGATGTGGGTGTGTGTGCGGATGTGGGTGTGCGGATGAGGGTGTGTGTGCGGATGTGGGTGTGTGCGGATGTGGGTGTGTGTGCGGATGTGAGTGTGTTGCGGATGTAGGTGTGTGTGCAGATGTAGGTGTGTGTGCAGATGTGGGTGTGTGTGCGGATGTGGGTGTGTGTGCGGATGTGGGTGTGCGGATGAGGGTGTGTGTGCGGATGTGGGTATGTGCGGATGTGGGTGTGTGTGCGGATGTGGGTGTGTGTGTGGGTGTGCGTGTGTGTGGGTGTGCATGTGTGTGCAGATGTGGGTGTGTGTGCGGATGAGGGTGTGTGTGCGTGTGTGCGGGTGTGCATGTGTGTGCGGATGTGGGTGTGTGTGTGGATGAGGGTGTGTGTGTGTGTGTGTGTGTGTGCGGGTGTGCGGGTGTGCGCGTGTGTGCAGGTGTGCACGTGTGTGCGCGTGTGTGCGGGTGTGCGCGTGTGCGCGGGTGTGCGCGTGTGTGCGGGTGTGCATGTGTGCATGCATGCATGTGTGTGTGTGCACATGTGTGTGCATGTGCGTGAGCATATGAGTGTGCATGTGTGTGCGGGTGTGCGGGTGTGCGGGTGTGCATGTGTGTGCGTGTGTGTGAGCATATGAGTGTGCGTGTGTCTATGCATGCTTGGTTATTCCTGCCTTGAATGTCCCATTTACATCTTGTATAGCATGAATCATCCATGTGTCTATATTACCCGTAAGATTAAATCTATTTGTATTTCAGCTGAATAGAAACTGACTACTTGGATAATTTACTCACCTCCCCCACACCCATGCAGAGCGAGACAATTGGGACAGTGTGTTAATAAGCATGACTGATTGATATGTGATTGACCTATATTTTTTTCATGTGCCCACTGTGTGACCTCCTCCCAGCACCCTCAGTGATATCAAAACTATGTACATTGCATGATAATGTAGTAAGAATGAGAATGATTCTATTTATAGCTTATTAATATTACACAGCAAAGCAGTGTAGTCAGTTTCTTTCTATCAATCTATTCAGCTGAAATTCAAATATGTATAATCTGACATGCAAGTAAAAATAGACACTCTGAGTGAAGGGTAGTGTTTATGTGTATGTAAGTAGTTAGGACAGGGACTTCATCTAGTGTGTGTGTGTGTGTGTGTGTGTGTGTGTGTCATGTTGTTGTCACCAAACATGTTCTATTATGTCAACATGCTATCTCAATCTCATGCCAAGAAAGCAAGCAAAGTAACTATTTAAAAACTATTCTAATATTAAAAATATTTCATTAATTAGGCACGTCTTTTTATGGCAGCATTTATGTTTTACTGCAGTATCACATGAACACAAAATGGTCTGAAGTTTCCCTCTCAGTTATAATTAAAGTCTACACAAATATTATTAAAAGTGTGATAGCCAACTGAGATGCAATGACTCTCAGGGTCATAGAAAATTTAAACTGTGAAAAAAATCTTTGTATTTGTTTTCTACATATATAGTCAACAAAATAAAATGCACAAGCAAAAGTCACAGTTATTTTCTTGACAAAATTTAGAGGACTACTTAGTCCATTAAAAGTAAATGAGTAATTAAAATAATCAACTTTTCACAGTGACAACCTTACAAAAGGGTCTTGTCTACCAGTAGTCAAAGTTTTGTTATTATATTTTCCAGATTTTTTTCAAAATAAACTCTTGCAACTGGAATTAATAAAATTGCTGAACAAATACATAAAATAATATTGTGACCTTGTTGTCAAACAGGTTGTCTTACTATTCACACAAAAAAGCAGTAAGTACTTTTCAAACCAGGCAAATAAAATACCACTTCAAAGTAAAAAAAAAAAAAAAATCACAATCTGCTGAGACATCCCTAGAAGAGTTTATGATCAGTACCAATCATAAATTAGTAAGGCCTCTAGTCTAAGTTTCTGAATACTTTTAGTCTTACTCTTCCTTCCTTAAAGCTAATCTGAAACATTTCTTTGGCTGACATTAGTCTCAGTTACAATAAGCAAAAGTAACATTTACTTACTTCCAGCGAACTTAATGTAACTTTTCTCATAAATTTCCAGCATGGCTGCAATTATGCACACCTGATGATATGGCTTCTCCTCTGTACTGTTACTTATAAAATACAATAACATAAGATCTGAATAAACTCAATTCGGTTCAGATCTAATAATAATCTTTTGGAGATTCTGTACAGTTCTGTCTTTCTTTCTTATACCTGAAATTTTACACAGGTACTGAACCTCAATGGCTCATAGCCTTCTATAAAACTCTAAGGAGGACTAAACCATGGCAATAAAAAGGAGTCATTAAAATGTATCAAGAACTTTTCCTTATCTCAGATCACTTGAAAATGCAATATCCATTTATCAGTATTCAAATTTTTACCAACTCACAAGAAAATTACAAAACAGAAAAAATGCAACAGATACAAATTTATCATAGAACAACAAGCAAATAAATTAAAGTACGTAACACAATAAATAAAGGCATTCCTCCTGTTTCTGCTCACACAGTTGTCTCCTGATGGATGGTAACAGTTGGTTTGCTAGGTGACAGAGGTACTGCTGCCTCATCATCCAGGCTGCGTGAACTACCCAAATATCCACTACCCGGATAACCATTCCTCAAACTGCCTATGGAGTTACTGCGAACAGAGCTGCTAGGAAGCATGGAAGGGAAGATGGTTACTGTTACAAATATAATAAGACATACCCAACAGGAAATCATTTTGACCCAAACAGCAGACCAAGAACGACCGAATGTCACCAGAGTTGCAGATGAAGGCATATACCAAGCTGTTAAACTCATCATTATATATAGATTTGCTAGTCCTAACATGACATGAAAGAGAGAGTAGCTATAAGCCAAGCCATCAGCCTCATTACGAACCACCTTCTGACCTCCGATGTCTTCTACCTTGTGTCGCTGAACATTCTGCTTAGTTGGGCAGCTGGGAAATTCTATGGCTTGACAGTTCTCTGGGGTTGATGAGCCAATTGCAGAATACATAACAGTTACAAATGTTATCACCAAGCTTACATAAGGCAAGACTTCATCTCCCCAGCTCTCTTCATCTTCATTCGGACCACAATAATATTCCTGTTCAGGTAAGACTATTCGTGAGTTGATATCATAACCAGGCCCAATCCAGACATTATCAGTGGTTTTCTGGTACTTGCGTGGGGCACTTCCTATGGCTGTCCATGTGAGGTATGTGACATACATCGAGACAAGTGAAGAATGTAGAAGTCTCAGACGGACATCTTTTGGTCCTGAAATCAGATTTCAATAATTGAAATATAAAACTGCAGTACGTTTCATCTAATCTGATATAATTTGTTTCATTAAGTATTGGATTTAACATCCCAAAGAGTACAAGTCAAAATTCATAAAAACTGCAAATTACAAATATCATTTATATAAGATAAGAATAATAAAAATAATAATTCAATATACCATATATCAATTTTTAATTCCAACATCATTATGAGATTTTATGTTACTTTTTGTGATGGCTAAACAAAAATGCAAAAATATTACTTTTCCTACAAAAATATCCACAAATGTAATCCTCACCTTTTTTAATAACAGCAATTATTGATGCCAAAATGCAGGCTACTGCATTTACGATAATAAACCAGTGGTTTCGGTTGCATCCTTCTCCCATTGCAAAGAAATAGTACAGGAGAATGACACAACAGGCACATGCACTGTATGCCAAGATGGATGCAGGCACAGCTACCACTGAATTCAAGGAATTTTATACTTAGTTTATATCATTTGCTTTTCTATACACAGGCTAAATCAAAGATATATATATATATATATAAAATATAAGGGTTGGAAAAGAAGCTTTATATTTCAAATAAACAAATCATTAGAAAATACCAAACTAAGAACATGTAAGCCTAGGGATATCTTTCCACATAATAAGGTACTCACAAGCAGCAAATCTAGTAACTGTTAAGTTTGATGTAATGTCTATACAAATACAGCCTTCTCTTCTAAAGTTAAAAAATCCTAGAATAAAAACAAAAATCTAAGGCAGCACACTAACCTCCATACCAACAACATGCAGATCCTCCATTGTTTACACGTGCCATTAGCTTATCTGTCCATGAATGGTACAAAAATACCAGCAACAGAAGCTGAATCACAATGAAGAGGGCAGCACCTGCCATGGCTGTATACATCCACACTAGAAAAAAGGGGAACAAAAATCTGATATCCCTGGGTAACTTCTATTCAGATCCATGAAAATTAAGCAAAACTACTGCATTAGACAATATTATTTAAAACAAGATCATTTCTAAATTATTACTTCCAATATATCACAAAATCTTTCCACTTTGGTGAACTTGTCTAATATATCAGTCATTATGTAAGGGCATCATTTTACATTTCTACGCCTGTTAAGACTCATACAACTAAAACTTCAAAGTACTTTTTGAAACTCTTACTATTATTCTCCAACATTGTTTCAAAGTAAAAAATAATATTGGCATAGTTGTTAACCCCATTACCACAAATTTATGTAAAGTCCCCTGTAGTTTTTTATGAATTTTGTTACACACAGATGGTTCCACATGTGCTCAGCCAGCAAGGAGTCTAACAGTATGCCCTAGTGACTGATCATGATTTCCCCATTCCTTGAATTGGTAGGAAAATGTGTTTTTATTTCTAGTACTATTGATACTGATACTGTTATCATGCTTATTGATATTATGATTATTAAATTGTTATTTAAATCTTGGTAATATTAAAACACTGAAATAATACAAAAGGCATTTTTCAAGAATCAAGGAAAATGGTAAACAGATGACATATGTAGGACTAATAACTGACTCCTTGATGACTAAGCATGTGCAAAACCACCTATGTTTAAAGACAATAAAAGAACTTATATTACAGTAGGCATGGCATCTATTCTTGCCATCCGTGTCAATTGGGTTAAGAACATATTATTCTTGCAACAAGTTTTTGAAAAAAAAGACAATCATTGCTGATATAAAACAATTTGAATGTGGAAATCTTTTGCTTTTAATATAGGGCAATAATATTGCCACTTCCACACACATGAATTAAGAGTTCTGAGATATATCACATTAGTTAGATCTTTATAAAGTTTGGATAAAAAGTAATTTTGGCTCCTGGTACTACATTATCACTTCTGGCACATTTGGCCAATGAAAGTACGAGGTGTGGGGTTAATAATTACATGTATTTCTAAGATTTTGACCCAAAAACAATTTTTTGTAATTTTTTTTTTTTTGTATTTCTTGTTGGATAACATCCTTTAAGTCATACTCATTAGTTATCAAAGTCTAGTTCTTTCTGAGTCATAATACTGACCTCCATTGTCAAAGAAGCTCCTACAAATGAACAATCTAGGGGGAAGCTATAAAGCACTTTAAAGGCCTCTAGACAACCAGAGATGTGTTAAGTTGATTTACAACCCTCTTTCATCTCATAAAATAAGCTCATGGGAAGATGTATCAATAAATAGCACATACAGATTAAAATAACAAGATCTTCAACTTTCTATAGTTTTTGCCAACTACGCAATACCATCCAGTAACTAAACGCTCTAGGTGTTACTTTTGGCAGTTGTTCCTCTAGAGGCACCAGATAAGTCCTGGTAAACAAAAATTAACCAGAATTACCGTTTATGAATAAATCATTTGGATCCGGGATGAAGAATGCTCCAATACAGAATGTTAACAGCAAAAGGGTTTTGTAGAACCACATTCCATTGTGCACTCCAGCACGGAAATCTCTGCTGGTTGATACCCCTAGAAAATATTGAAATGGTGACACAAAGTACATTTATATTCATCACAAAAGAGATGGAAAGACTTGAACAATAAACAAAATTTATATATATGCTATGTTTAGAATATTTATAACTGCTTTCTGCTACTTTGCAAATTCATGCAGTAAAATACCACAAAATTACACATTATCAAATTTATCAGAATGCACCTAATCCATACTTTCATGCTTACAAATGCAATTTATTAAAAATGAACATTTAAATACATACTTACCACATGTAATCAACATCAGAAGAAAGTGATAAGCTGAAATGGCGAATCCTAATCTATAGACGGCAACATAGCCCAGAGCAGCCTCACAGTTATCACCTGCCCCAATCCAGGAACACACTATCTTATGGTCAGGAAACTGTAAATCAACAAAAAAAAAAAGAACTTTTACATTTATGCTATAAAACACTACATTTACATTTAGCCTTAAAACTTGCTTACAGTTCTTAGCAATCTAAAATCAAAGAGATAAAGTCACTTCATAAAACAATTGATTCCATTAATTTCTTAAAACAAGTTGGCCTATAATGAAAGGGGGTGAATAAAATAATAATAATTGCAAATCTGATTTTGATCTGCAGTGCTACATTGTTTGAAAGTATAAAAAGTGTAGTTAGCTAAAAATTTACTTTCTTTGGTGAGAAGTACAAACAAAAATCCTTACTATTTCCATGATCTCTTCTTGGACTTCCTTGGACATCATGATAGCCATGACACCAACGCTCAACATGAGGTAGAAGATGTAGACCATCCGTGTTGAGGTGCTCTCAAACACACTGGGGCATGGACGGCAACACATGCGGCAGGAGGAAGTACCACAGAGGCAGCCAAACTGATGTTACATACAAGGAACACAAATTAGGAAAAGTAAATATAGTGCTCTTTCAATCTCAAACTTCATACTTCAATCTTAGGAATGTGTTTATTATCAAAATAAAATGTTTAAGAACAGATATCAAATACTGAATCTGCCTAATCTCCTTCCTACAAAATTAGAATAATTCCCTCAGTTCAGATCTACCATATCTTTCCAGTGATACAAAAAGGCACCAAGACAAGCTGGCTCAGAAATTCTCAATAAAGAAATCCAAGAAAATACACAAAAAATTAATATATACATTTTACATTATATATATATATATATATATATATATATATATATATATATATATATACATATATATATATATATATATATATATATATATATACACATACATATACATATATATATATATATATATATATATATATATATATATATATATATATATATATATATATATATATATACATACATATACATATATATATATATATATATATATATATATATATATATATATATATAAATATATATATAAAAGTATGTGTGTGTGTGTGTGTGTGTGTGTGTGTGTGTGTGTGTGTGTGTGTGTGTGTGTGTGTGTGTGTGTGTGTGTGTGTGTGTGTGTGTGTGTATGTGTGTGTGTGTGTGTGTGTGTGTGTGTTTATGTGTGTGTGTGTGTGTGTGTGTGTTTATGTGTGTGTGTTTATGTGTGTATGTTTATGTGTGTGTGTTTATGTGTGTGTTTATGTGTGTGTGTGTTTATGTGTGTGTGTTTATGTGTGTGTGTTTATGTGCGTGTGCACAAACATAATTACCCATATACACACTCATGTACATACAAAAACAGTCACTCACACAGCCGTATAGTAATCACATGTACAGCCGTCCCAAGACGGAATGGCCAGAAATTAACCTTGCCGGTACACGTACCCATCAGTATGTGTCCCCACCCGGAACATGTATAGGTGTGACCCATCAGCATGGGGTTAACTTAAACCTCTAGTGATGTTCTGTAGTACTATATAAAGCTGTGGCAGTGTGGAAATCATTCTTGACCTCTACTGTAATCACAGTACCAAATTAGTCACTATATTGTCTAATGCATGGGGCTGTGCCTCCAGCAACCACCCTCCTGCGGCTGCCACCCCCAACCACTGCCTAGAAAAATTAACCCCTACGCTCTGGAGTTTAATGGCAATGAGCCGACTTTGAACTAAATCAAGCCGAACCCCCAGCTTGTAGTGCTTTGGCACATCGCTGCAGCGTACAGCCGCACTTCACAGATCGAGCAGTTTGTTATGACATCTCAGTGTGTGGCCTATCGGTATAGGGTTAAGAATCCTCCACATATTCATGGCAAGAGGGAGCATTGGACTTGGCACTGGGCACTCCCACATGTGCCCTACCCTGCCATGGCTAGAGTGAGAATTCCAAACTGCACACGTGTGACTGGAACACCCATAAAACTAGTCAATGGACATCATATTACATTACCATAAATAGTGTAGTATTATTGGAAATGAACATTGATAAAGAACTGATCAAAACTAACCCTACAGCCTTGAAATTTTCATTATAGATCACTTTTTATTATATGAACTTCTTTCGCAAATGAATAATAGCCTGAAACAATTACGTGAGCATGGAGTGCTACTCTCTGAAGTGCTTAGTAAATTGTGCTATTTACCTACAGCCCTTAGCAGACAATAAAAAATAGGAACTGGAGAAAGCAGTAATCTTTCTCCATCAGCAATTTCAAAGGGACATTTCTCCAGTCTGTCCAACACTCTTTCCTGCCGTGAATATGTGGAGGATTCTTTGTTTTCCTGGGCAGGGGTTGGGAGGCTGCAGCCCCCCAGGAATCCTGGGGATCACAAGGGTTATAGTCCCCTGCATTAAACATTATAGTGATTTAATTGGTATTGTGAATAAAGAAGACTTTGAGAATTCCACACTGTGCACACCTGACCGGAACTCCCATAAATTCAGTCAATAGACATCACATTGCAGTACCATAAATGTAGGCACAGCCTTATTTCTTAGCTAGGGTTAAGAATAGTCTAATCCTGGTGATCCAGGGCTACTGCCCCCGGCTAGAAAAAATTATAGGTTAGCCTTAACCCCTTGGTGACGGGTGTAGAAAACTAAAAAAAAAACTCTACACTCTGGCGAACCACGGCAATGCGCCAACTTTGAGCGCGTGAGTTCGGTACATCAAGCCGAAACACTGCCTCGGAGCGCTTTGACGCGCCGCCGCCGCGGACAGCCGCACGCCACATTTCGAGCAGTTTGTTTTCACGCCTATGGGCATGACCCTTCGGGCAGGTGTTAAGGGTCCAGGGTCACATCCTCTGGGTAGAGGAAAATAATAATCTAGACCTTTTACATTCAAAATCCTATACTTTTTCAGCATGATGGCACAGCCATACATCTATTTTCAGCAAACTCAAATGCAAGTGAAAAGTGATGAGCAATAAACAATCTTCAAAACAACTAATAATCACTTTATAAGCAAAGAATAACAAAAGAAAAAGGTGAAAAAAAATCAATGATGTCATGAGTGGTGCGATTCTGGTATGGAAAAGACATTCTACCCGATTCTGAGGAATCTGGGGACCTGATTCCAAATTTACCAGTAAAGTCACTTCAATATATAGGGCAATGGGCTGAAAACCTTGTTATGTTAAAAACTTAACATGACAATAGCATATTTCCTTTTATCTTATATTTTGTAACATCTGAGCATGAATACTGTAATATTTGTATAACACTACTTTTCATATATTTCATGAAACACTTTTTCTTTTGTTATATATTCAGGACTTTGATGGAAGTTGGTCACTGACCGGACCTTCACAAACGGGGCAAACGAGATAGCCACAGGCACAATTTTCAATATTTTTCTAAATTTAGCTAGCCATGATCTGTCTCCCCTGTTAGCTACACTTTCCCTACTATGAGAGAGAAAAGTCATAACGTAAATCAGTTTTAGTTACTAGTCTAATTACTTTTATAATTGACCTTTACCCTTCATATCCCCAGAACCTGAAGCAAAAACAGTAATAACCTGAGCACGGCCGCAAGATCTCTCCTCGATCATCTCCTCTTCTTCTGGATACATCCCCGTCATTGTAATAGCTGCCTTTAACTACTTTTATAAAAAAAATTGGAGTGCTCAAAAGCCAGATCGGTGACAGTCTAGCTCCAGCCCCGACTGGCTAGACCCGCACACAGCTTATTATACCAGGCTCACGTTACAGAGTTACCATTAGCATTAAGATATCAGATAGTTTTGTACTACATTTGGATCTTTTACATTAATCAAAGATATATCTCAAGTTAATTTTGATCTGAATCTTATAATTTAATTCGCCACTCTAGGTAAAATCGGTTACAAAAAACTGTGTACACAAGCAGGAATGAGCAGCAAAGTTTTTGTTATTGTTGAGTCAATGGGATGTTATTTTAGGAAGGAAGTACCTCGCATTGTGAATAAAAAATCGATATTATTAATTTATGAGTAAGCACCTCGATTCATTTCATTACGAATATATATCCTGATTGCACTTAACAAAGAATATATAAGCATTCCTGTTTCCACTCCGATAATAATAATACACAAGATGGGGGGGGGGGGGGTCGAGATCTTGACAATGGCAATGTTAATGAGATTACGCTAATTGACTGATAATCAAGAGAGGAATTGACGTTAAACTACAGTAGCAGTATGGCTAGTAGTTAAAGGGGCAATTAATGACGTGATAGAAGAAACACTGATGATCAAAGGAGTGGCTGCGTATAGCCATAAGGGCGGGGCCATGCAGGTAACAGAGGTTGAACTGATAATAATAGCGACAAAGAAAGGCCAGTAATGACAATGACAGTAGAATTAGAAAAACAGTTACTAGAATTTTAATTATGCTGATACTGATATTAAACTGATAATGACTAAGGTAACTGTTAATAATAGGATGGTGATGTTGACGGCGGGAAAGGCACAGTGCCATCAAGAATTAACGACATTAGTTTGGTAAATGTCAATAAAAGGGATAGCGATTGTGATAATGATGGTGACGGGCATATAAAAGTTCATGTATTTAAACTTTGCATTCATGTTAATGTAAACAGACATTTGGATATCAATAAAACAAGCAGAGGAAAACAATCTGTACTTGAACATATAAAATGAGTGGACAACTATATAGATGATGTTACAAGAATTTCTTATATGCGGCAGCTGTAGTTCTAAACATACCAGGAGGTGATCACGTCATGAAACCTGCTCCTCGCGCTGGGATGACACTGGCATGACAGAATCCCTTTTGTAACAAATGTACCAGCACAATAGATAAATCTGACGGGTGTTTTGTGTTCAATACATGTTATATGTATACGTATATATGTAGAAAAACAGATAGATACAAAAATACACACAGGCAAACATACATACATATACACACATGCACACACACACACACACACACACACACACACACACACATACACACATACACACATACACACACACACACACACACACACACACACACACACACACACACACACACACACACACACACACACACACACACACACACACACACACACACACAAACACACACACATATGTGTGTGTGTGCGTATGTGTATGTGTATATATATACACACACAATTGTGTGCGTTCGCGTTCGCTCGTGCGTGTCTATATTCGTAACTAAACACACATTTGTCTATATATATATACATATATGCACATATATACATATATATATAACTAATTGGAGTACACATTTCATCTAACACAAAGTACAAATATCTAAAATGATATTGATTTATGATGATACGCATGTATTAATCAAATGTTTGAGAACTCCGGCTCCACAGAAAGACCATGGTCCCCTCACGAATAGTCCACAGAAAGGCCATGGTCCCCTCGCCAATAGCCCATAGAAAGGCCATGGTCCCCTCACGAATTGTAGCACGTCCCTGACGAGCTATATTTAAAGTCATGTTCAACGCTCTTTCGTTTTATCTGAGTCTCTGATTACTGCATATTTCGATTTAGTAAGTCACAATACATATCTTGCATATGTATTGTGATTGCATATCTAAAACCCCAGCAAGCGCTCATATTTTGTGTGCTATTGGATGATGGTTAAGATAGAATGTAATAGCACGATAGCCATTCAATATTTTATATTTAACGATATTAACAAGATGATGAAATTTACGTTTTTAGCAGTTACCCCGTACTGTATTCCTCCGTTTTATCAAAGTGTACTTAACATCGATTAGATGACAGCATATAACCAAGATTATTTTTTTCATGAGTAATTACTAATAATGGTGCGGACTCGAGTCACCTGTTTTACTACCTATTATTATTGCACATCATGCAAGGCGAGACACCTGTAGGTCATATATACTGTATGATTAGGATATAATTCCATTGAATATAAGCAAGAATCAGACAACATGTTTCACTCTTTTGTAAACATTACTGTAATTATAATTATTCTATATAATGTAGTGTTTTGAATTGATATATAGTAGGCTTGTGATAAAAGGACACAGGTGGTTTTTCAAAAGTATATTGAAGAATTTGTCAAATCTGAGTTTTTGTGTAGGAAGAGCAACAGCCTGATAATTAGTATAATGGTGCGCAGTGTAAATATTTACTAGTACCTACTAACGCAACATTTCCCGCAGCAGAATCTAAAATGTTACATGGAAATTTGATAATTCTCTGGTAGGGTATAATCGATATGCTGTACATAAGGCATATATTTGATATTTGTTAATTCATGGTATATTGTAGATTTTTGTTTTTCAAGACACGGATTCGTTCTTTATGGCACAAGTATTCGGTATTGATAGAATATTGATAGAATTTATTCATAAAAAAGCGTTCATTATTCATGTTCGTTATTATCGACACACATAATCGTTCTTTGAGATAAAGGTATTCGTTGTTCACGGTCTTTGCATTGAGTTATTTTGACTTTCCCGCCTCCTCCGCACTGCGCCGCCATCTATTGGTATCGAATCGAACTGAGAGTGCGCCTGCGCGAATCGTTCCTTTCCTAGTGAACCCTGTCTGGGACGTGTGTGTGCTAGAAACTTTTAAAGTATCCGGCTAATCCTTAAAGATGGTAAGCGTTTTGTGACTACTGTGTATATAGTAAAACACCTATATTATTTGGTGTATTGTATCTGGGTTTATAATTAAGGAATAAGCCGAGGTTTAGGTATTATAACAGTAATTTTGGGGTAGGGTAATGTGTGGATCCATCCGGGATGTAAACAAACTCGACGAGTGATGTTTTAGGGAAAGTTAAATTTGTGAGTATTTACTTCAAATAGGCGAAGAGAAACCAAAAATTAGGAACCTGCCAAAGACCCTCTAAATGCATCACCTGAAACTAAAGTCCAAATATAGAAATCGGTGACAAATAAGAACTACCAAGTTTACGAGTTGCCCTTCTTGAAAATTTTGTATCTGGTGAATGTTCATGATTATAGAACAATATCTTGCGTACACACACTGCTATTTTTGTTGTGTACTTTGGACTGTTATTGAGAGAAGCACATTAGCTATATTGAGGGATTAGATAGTGATTGCACGAGTATGTGTTTGCATCCAAATTAATGTGTGAAAACTGGCCAGAGTGTTATTATTGAAGTGTCTGTTATTATGGTAATGTAATACAATGTCTATTGACTAGTTCCATGGGAGTCCTGGTTGCGCGTGAGCACAGTTTAGTATTATCTCTCTCCCACATCAGGATAGAGCATAAATGACATGTATGAAGGCCCGATTGATACTGTGTCTGACGCTCTCTCCTGCCATGAGTATATGGAAGATTCTATTTCGTTTTCCTGGAGGGGTTGGTCACATCCCCCCCCCCCCCCCCTACGGTGACTAATTCAGTACTTAAATTACAACAGAGTTCAAGAATTCCACACTGTGCACATGAAACCAGAACTCCTGGGGAAACTAGTAGTCATCGCATTAAGTTGACGAATATGTAGCTACAGACTAATATTATAATTAAGAGATTTAACTCGATACACGCCTTGCAGCAGAATAACAAACTGCTTGTTTTGTGGAGTACAGCTGTATGCTGTGGCAAGGTGCCAGAGCACTTCGAGCGGGACGTTCAGCTTGATGTAGCGAAGTCCCACACTCAAAGTCGGCTCATTGCCATTAATCTCTAAATTTTTGTTTATTTCCCTTACCCAGTAGTGTTGGGTTAGGGAGCAAACACTTAAGTGAAAATTGTTCATGCTGATATCCCCTTCGATCTGGTTGCATCATGGCAATCACATGACAAAATATTCCAGGCATTATGTGTGCGTGAGCTGCCGCTCTGCCAGGCGCAAGCGGTGGCAAAACTCTGTGCCTCCTCTTTGCAGTATTATTTCCCTGTTTTACACACAAGTGTTTTTGGCCTTTTTGTCATTATCTAATGTACATATTTGTCACTTGATTTACATTATCCATATGGCAATAGATTTCTTTGCACCGACTCCATAGCCTCTCAAGGTAATCTACAATTAAGTACAAGAAAGATAAAAATGTAATACTATGCGTCATTTGAAAAACTGGCATCAGGAATACGATGCTTAGTATGAAAATGGCGTCCTCCATGCAGCCGGCACTCTTCCAGTCGTAGCTCATGGATATTACATACCACATTCATGCATTGATGGGAATAATGAAACCTCACCAAATGAGTCTATGATCTAGTTCTGTATTTGATGAATCACCAAGTGTGTCTAAATTATGATAATTTTCTATTTTCACATAGCCATCCAACCTTGCAATTAGTAGTTTATTCAGTTTAACATGCTTTTTTACAACAAAAATGATAAAGGGAAAGAAATAGCATTTATTTTTGTAATATCCAAGTCTCTTATGGGATTTGTTAACAGGCAATGCACCCTCCAGATGAAATCCAAAAGAGATTTTATAATTTTTTATTATCCTCTACCAACAATTTAGTTCGCACATACCCAAACACTTGAAGTATCATGAAAACGCAAATATCCAAATCTTAACTAGCACTTTGTGCCAACCAATAGAAAATGGACTTATAAAAAGATTTAAAAAGATTTACCATGTATAGTTTTAGTTGTTAGTCGTTAATATAAAGCAAGTCCCATTGTTGGTTATACCTTTTAATGTTTTACAGCTGCTTTATTGCAGTTTAGGGTTGTATACTCATAGAAAAAGGGAAGGACTTGCTGCTTTTTAGGTGTAGAAACTTAAAGTACTTGATACACAAAAGCCATCTTTTTAATTTGCATGCCCAGTCATTATCATGGCATTATTGAAAAGTAGTTGCGCAATGTTAAGTATATAAAAATGAGAAGCTAGGGTCTAGGGCAGCTATTTAGTGAAAGTTAGTCCAAGGAGGTAGTAGATCAACAAATCCAAGACAATTTCCAACTGATAATTTCCTTCATGAATTGAAAATTGAATTAAAAGGCAAATAACCTGCTATATTTTAACCTATTGGTAATGGGCTTTATCTTCACAAAACCAAGCCAGGTGCCAGGGTGTGTACAGTCAGCCACTTGAGCACAAAAATTACTGATTGGCTATAGCCTACACAACTTAACAGTAATAGAGCCTAAAAACTTTAGTCCTACTTTTTTGAGATTACAGATCCTGAATATCTATAGCTAAAGCCAAACAAGTGAACTGTTTGGGAGTGCATAACATGGAGAAGGCTTGCCCTGTTTTGCATGTATCCTTTGCCAACCTGCTTCTTGGGTCTCTTTATTATGGCAAGAATGGCTGTATACTGTCAATATAGTTAGATTTTAACAATCCATTCACAATGCCTATTTCATCTTGTATATGCTCTGCACCCCAAAGTGCTTTTAACCCATTTCTGCTGGGCCACACCTTGCAGCATCATAACAAACTGCTTGGTATACAGAATACGGTTCTACGCCATGGCGACGCCTAAAGCGCTTATAAAATTTGTTTTTCAAACCCATATAGAGCTTAGTGCCAATTTTTCAAAATATAGAACCAACCAAGCTCTGTTTTGTAAGAATTGGTGTGGGGCTTTGCTCTAAATCTCTAATTATTAACTACAACTATTATATGGAACGGTATTACTTGAAAATCTCTTGATTTCCTTTATTTCCTGTATTCTGTTAATAGGTGATAAAAAAACAAGATTCTCTTTTTAACCCAATGCCGTCGGGGAAAATGAACAAAAAATGGGGAAGATGCTGTGCCCATTTTCTATATTTTTTGTGAAATGTCTGCTCATAGATGGCTCTGCTAGTGCTTAGCCACAAAGGAGTCAATTAGTAGACCTTGTGACCATACGTGATTTGAATTGGCGGGAAAAACGTGTTTTTTACTAGTGCTATGGATATCGATGGTGTTATTTTTATTATAAACATTATAATTATTATAATGTTTTTTAATATTAGTAACAGCAAAATAAGATAATGTAAAATATTTCGTAAATCAAAGAAAAGGGTGAACGGGCGAGACGGGCAGTACTGCTAACTGGCTCATTGGTGACTTAGTACAAGTATAGCCATCTATGTGTATAAACAATCAAACAAGTACTAACAGTGGGCAAAGCACGTGTCTACCCGTCGTATCCGTCGGCAAGGGGTTAAAAAAAGTGAGGTTTATTTGCAGAACTTTAATTATTGGGATTGCTATTATGGGTATCTCAAAAAAGAGCAATGCTTGGTTTCCCAAGATTGAATTTACGGTAGTGAGTAGTATTGTGTGTCTGCTTGTGTTTGGCCAGCAGAACACTGCCTCACAGTTGTAAGAGACATTAAGTCCTGCCAGGATATAAAATTCTCCTTTAATAATGACCATTGATGATTTTATATCAGTGGTGGTTGTACAATAGTTCACCTCCCACAAATGGGTAGTTCATATTTTTGTAGACCTTTTTATAAGGCCCAATGTATTGAAATTTGGATTTATTGAAGACCTTTTCCATGAGGACATTTTTAAAATACATTTGAATTCTTAACCCAATGGCGTCGGGTATAGAAAATTAAAAAAAAAAAACTCTACGCTCTGGCGAACGGCGGCAGCGCGCCGACTCTGAGTGCGTGAATTCGGTACATCAAGCCGAATCATTGCCTCGGGGCGTTTTGGCACGGCACCGCTGCGGACAGCCGCACGCCTCAAATCGGGCGTATTGTTATGACGGCGATAGCAGTGACCCGTCGCCATTGGGTTAACAATGATTTAATATTTTAGAGGTTGGATATCACAAGCATCAAATTATAATGGTTTCAGAATTTTTCGTCCTTGGTTGTTAGGTAATAACACGTTTGGAAAAAAAAAATGGTTATGGCTAATAATTATTACTTTTCCCCAGGGTCGAGTACGTACCAAAACTGTCAAGAAGGCCGCACGTGTCATCATTGAGAAGTACTACACTCGCCTCGGCAATGACTTCCACACAAACAAGCGTATCTGTGAGGAGATTGCCATCATACCATCAAAACCGCTTCGGAACAAGATTGCTGGGTAAGTTGAAAAAGATTGTAATCCAGAAGTCTTTTTAGATTATTTTTAGACAAAATATTTTCTATTTATCACCTAGATCTCTATTTTTCCTGAAGGTAGAACTAAGGTTCCTCTCATGTCGTAGCATCCCACCATATATTGAAAGAAAATGGGACAGTAAAGCCATTTGTTAGTCAATATATTGATGTTTATTAGAAGCTCAAATTAATTTTCAAGATGCTGTAAAGCTAAGCCAGTGGTAGTTATAAATTTATTAGGATGTATCTTAGGACAACTGAAACCACTGTATGTGTGTTTGTAACAAGACTAAAAATGAATGTATTTTTTAAGCATTACTGTGAAATGAATATGTACACATTTACAAAGAGTAAAACGAGATTTTATATTCAACTCTTACCATTGTAAGTGCTGTAATTGTTCAGTCTCTAGTTTAGTGGTGATTATTGGTGATTAAGTACATTTTTAAATAGGGTGCAGAGGAACGTGAATCTGAGCCAATTATATAGTAAGCCATAAATGCCTACTTTTAATAATTTAATGTAATGTTTACTTTTATGGTCTCCTACAGATTCGTGACTCATTTGATGAAACGTATCCAGCGTGGACCAGTTCGTGGCATCTCCATTAAACTGCAGGAGGAGGAGAGAGAACGGCGTGACAACTATGTGCCAGAGGTCTCAGCCCTTGAGGAGGACATCATTGAAGTTGATGCTGATACCAAGGAGTTGCTGAAGACCATGGTATGTTTTCCATTTTATTGGATATTCTATTCTGTTATTTAGTGAAAGTTTACTGATTTATTTATTTTTATTTATTTATTTATTTATTTAATAAGCTTTTTTTTTTTCCTTACAGGACTTTGACAAACTTGCTGGCCTTCAGGTGACCCAGCCTGTTCCTTCTTCTATTGGCGGAAGGCGATAAACTAAGCTAATAAAGAAAGAGGAAATTTTTGTTGTCATTTTCCCATATAAATGCTGAGTAAATGTATGGTCTCCCATAAAGCTTCACATTGAATTCATTAGTTTTTATTTCATCTCTTACACAAGTCAAATGGTAAGGTCTATGGCTTTAAAACCAAAAATAGAAGAAAGATAAAGATAAGATATATGGGTAATTAGAGACCCAGATTTATTTATTTGAATGACAAAGAAACTTGTTACTGTTGGAAAAGTGTCAGCAATACTATGCCTAAACCCTACACTTTCAACAGTGCATCCAAAAACAAGTAAGCAAAGCTTACTTCTGCAGCTGTCCCGATTGTTCATGCCTTGCCACAGTTACATCTGAGTTCCAGGTCCATGTACAATCTACCCTGGTTGACCTTACTGGTAAGCCTATTCATGCCTAATCCCACTCCTCCATTATTACTTCTACTGGAACAGTTTCCATTTCCCTAGCTGATTACCCTGTCTTTGCAAGAATTGGTCAGATGACAACTTACTTGCCTGCCTCACTATGATGCAGTATCAGTACCATGCTACACTATTCCCCCTAGAGGCCACTGTAAGTCCCACATCAATATTGCCAAGATTACCTTCTGTAGACATGACCTTCCCCATAGTCTATATTGGCAGAGAATCTTGCCAGACCATATTGACCCTCACACTTGCTCTACAGCTCGCTCGCCCACCCTGGTCACGATATACTTGTGCCAGTTGTGGTGTCTCCCATAATGTATTTTATAGGCACTGCCCTTTCTACAAGTTTGAGTTTGAGATACAAACTTGGCCTTGCTCTACGAGAGGCCAGACTGGAAGCACGTTGACTAGGTTTTTCTCACTCCCTACTCTAATACAATCCATCGCTCCATTCCTTTACTCTTTGTCCAAACTGTTTCTACATCTTCCACAGAAGCTCTAATACCACCTCTTCAGTGTTAGTCCATCCAGCCATTACTCAAGCTTCAGAATACCCCCCTTCCTCTCCTAACATCCTCTACTCCATCTCCTACTACATTCTTCTTCATTGTCTACCCCCTCCCCCCTGAATACTACAATTCATCCCTATTGTCGTCGTCCCCACAGTACATCATCATTCTGCACTACCCCATCTTCCTTCTGCTTCCACCGCTACAAACCTTTTGGCCCAGCCAAGTGGGATAAATTCTTTGATACCCTGCACAGCCCTTTTCACTGACAATACCTTTCTTTTCTGACTGACCTCATGGGCAAAGCTATTAATACCTGTACTGGAACTTCCTGATTGATTGTACTGCCTACAATAAGGACTGATCAGACTGTGAAAATGATTGTTGGGTGCCCACCCATGTTGGAATCCCCAGCAATGAACAGGCAGATATTCGAGCACCCTCTGCTGCCATGTCCACATTACAACCATGTTTCTCATGTACTCCAGCCACGGATTATTACCCCTAATTTAAGACCTTCCTTTCTACCTGAAGGCAATCTTTCTGGTAAAGTCTTGCACTAATAAATTGCATACTGTAAAACTATAGATTTCCTCCTGGTCGGCTCCATTTCATTGGAACGGACACTCGGAGACAGCTCTTGCCAGCTTACGTATTGGTCACACTGGTCTAACACTCCTATTTAATATTATGTTTTGATCCTCCCCTATGTTCCCAATGTAATGGTCTCAGTTCCACACCTTCTATTGCCCTATTCACACTTTGCTGCAATCTGTACCTCTGCTTTCCCCCACCTATCCTCCCTTCACCGACCTCCCAACCTATCGGACATCCTTAAGGAACCTTGCACTTTCTGCCTTGACAACCTGTTCTCCTTCCTCAGACGCATACATATCCTTCACTTGATCTAATCCCCCTTACCTAACCCTACCTTAATCCATTAACTGATCAACTCCTTTACCCATCTTTAACCTTTCCAATATTACTCTAGATTATTGATATAGTAACAAACTACTAACTCAGACACCCTTCACTACCCTTTATTATAACTTCATATAGTGCTACATGACCTTCCTTTCTACCTGAAGGCAATCTTTGTTTATTTATTATTTTTTTATTTTTTTTTTTTTAACCACTAAACATTCCCACATTTCAGGCTCACATTGGACAAAAATGAGTTTTGTACCCTTAAAAGGGGCACTAAGACTTGCCCCTTTATGAACTAGCCTATCTAAATTTGCCCCCCCCCCCCCCCAATTCCTTGTTCGTTGTTGCTGTGGGGGGTTTAGGAGGCGGAGACTGAGGCCTTAATGTAGGGCTCACCCTTAACCTCAACCCTCACCTCAACTAATTTTGTAGGGACTTTTCTTCTCCCTCTTTCTTTTTCCTTCTCCTCTTCTGTCCACTTAGCGAAATCATAAACCCATCTATACCCTTTTTGCCACAATAATTTACCATAATGCAGTGTATCCTTTGATGTCTGGTAGATTTGTTTGTATTGGCTAATGACCATTCTGGAAAGCCACAAACATTGCCTTATTTGAACCTGTGAGCTTTGCCCTCAAACCCCACCCTATACTATATTTTGTATATGCTGCTAATGACCTTAGAACTTAGCAGAAAATTTTCAATAAATTAATAAATATCTAAATTTGACCTCCCCCCCCCCCCCCACACCAATAAAAATAATACCCCTTCCTCAATGATTCCCCCTCCATCTCTTGCTTCTTGTTGCCAATGTAGGGATCACCCCGGTCTTGGACCTCAGCCTTTGTCTCGACTAATTTTTCTTTTCTTTCCTTTTCCTTTTCCTTCTCTTCTCCATCCCCTTCTATCCACTTATCCACAATAACTTACTGTAATGCTGTGTAACCTTTAATGCCTATTACAGTTGTCTGTTTTGATTATTGACCATTCTAGAAATCCACAAACCAAAAAACTTTACCTGGGGGTTTTACCTCCAAGCCCCACCCTATCGCTATATTTTGTATACTAATAACCTTGGATGTTGACATGGCAGAAAATGTTGAATAAGTAAAATAACATCTTGCATGATTGCTTATCTATTCCAAATCATTTACCAAGGTCATTATTCAACTTTTGGAATACACCTCTTCCTCTCTCCCAACATCCTCCACTCCATATCTTCCTGCACAGTCTTCTTCATCGTCTACCCCCTCCTTCCTTGTTATTACTCTTCATGCTTATTGTCCTCCTCCCTACAGCAATACCTCACTCCATACCACCCCATCTTCCTCCTGCCCTTGCCCTTCTCTGCTTTCACCTTGACAAACCTTTTAAGTATTCTTTTTAGCCCAGCCAAGTGGGATTGATACTTTGTGATTCTCCCTATGGAGACATATCCTGACAATACCCCTCTCTTCCAACAATGTCTCAAAAATGAGTAGACAGAGTTTCTTTTCGCATTCCTTTTGATCATTCAGGCCTTTCACAGTTACATCTGAATCTCAATCTCATGAACCATCTACCCTAACTAATGTCACTGGCAAACCTATTCATGACCAACCTCATTCCTTCCTTAATACTTCATTACTCAACCTCCAGAAAACAGTTCTTCTCTCTTAACATCATCTGCTTCATCTCCACCTATACAGCCTTCTTTATCTACTACACCCTCCTTTATTCACACTGTCCACCTCCCTTGCCCATTGTAGTTGGGGGGGGGGGGTGCATAGGAGATGGGGACTGAGGCCCAGTGTAGGGGATCACCCCTACCTTGGTCCTCAGCCCTTGCCTCAACTAATTTTGCATAGTTTTATTTGTTATTTTCCTTTCCTGTTCCTTGTTCTGCCCACGTATCCTAATTGTTAAACTCATTTTTGCCATTTTCAGCCATGATACTGCTCCCTACTCCCTTGACTCCTTTCCCTTCTAACAACCTTTACTTTTACTATAACTCATCAGCTTCTCTTCTCTGTCCTTTTCACTATCATACTACTCTCTAGTACTGTTCATCTTGTAACTTTACTCAAATCATTAACTCATTCCTAACCCTTTTTGCTTCTCTACTCTACCATAGCATCATATGACCTCTGATGTCATATAGCACTTCCTTACCTGAGGGCTTTGCACCCAAGCTTTACCCTATCACTACATCAATAAATAAATAAAATACCTCTCTCAACACTACTCCCTCTTCCACTCGTCCCTGTCCTGCTACTATCACCACCTCTACAAACCTTTGAATACTGTTTCATGATCCCTTCACAGCCCCTTACTCTGACAACACTCTCCTCTTCCTGCAGTCCCTCCATAAAGAAATAGGCAAAGTTTCCTTCTGCAGCTGCTCCATTCATTCCCGCCTTGTTACAGTTACATCAGAATCCAAGCTAAAGCATTATCAATCTTAACTAACCCATTCCTACCCAGCTTCATTCCTCCCTCCTTGTACTGGAACTGTCTCTATCTTCCCAACAAACTGCCCTATGACAAGGATTAGTCAGATTGTGGAGAAGACTTACTCACCTGCCTGATACTCATGATGCAGTATCAGTACAGTATTACACCATACCCCCTAGTACCTATCATAAGTCCTCGAACAATATTACCAAGATTCATTTCCATAGACATCACCTCCCTGTGATGTTTATATTGGCAGAGAGTCCTTCCCTGTCTGACCATATCAACCTACCCCCGGTCAATGTCAAAATTTTTGGCGTCTAGGCTACCCTACCAAACACTGCTGCTCCATAGCCTGATGCCCTCTGTGTGCCCAACCTGCTCTGCACAATCATGCACATGTGACACTTCTGGTGGATCCAATAATGTATTTTATAGAGTCTGCCCTACTGCCTTTGTTTTTCCTGCAAAACTGGTGTGTTAATAAGACTATCTCAGCTGTCCACATAAATACAATTTAATATTAACTGCAAAATGAGAACGTAAAGTACATGTAAATCACTAGCTCCTATTTACCTGGTTTATAACTAGTTTACTACAGCAGCATGAGAGAATTCCTAAAACTTACTTGGATTTAGTCTTCACCCATAGATTTTTGATGGCCACATCTAGGGTTGCCATTGGAATGTGCCCCTTGGCACCCTTCACAACTGATACAGAAAAAAACTTGTTGATTTCATGATTCCTGTCTCTAGCTGAGGACTACTGCTTTGCATACTATGGTGAAATTCCTAGCCATGACACAAGGTACTTTTAATCCTGTCATGACCTCGGCCTTCTTAAGTAAGTTTCATAAAGAACTTTTATACTTCCAGCAGTATTTACCCCTTAGAATGTATGTTTCTCTCACTAACCCTTGTCCACTCACTAAGGCGCTTACCTTTGTGGAGTTCTTTCCCCAAGTTTATACCAGACCCAGACCACCACCATGCCATTCTCCATGCTTGCTTAAGATTCTTTTGGTCTAAAAAATAGAACCCTTAACCTACAATTGAGTGGTTATTTCCCATGTCTGACACCATGAACTTCCTTTCCTCTTCTTTCTTTTTGGTTAATCCTCTCTTCTTTTATCCCTCATTTCCTGTCTCTTCTCATTATTTTTTCTCTATTTTCTTGCTTCTTTTTCTCTCTCCCTCTCCTGTCTCTTTCCTTTCCTCTCCTTATTATAAAATGTCAAGTCAAGAGTAACAGCCCAATCTCATCTTTCTCCTTCCATTTCTCTTTATGCCTTCCTTGATAATGGAGAACAACTTTAGCCAACTTAAAACCTTTGACTATCACCCCCTTCAAATGCTTCACAGAAAAAATGGAAAAGGATCGAAGGAAGAGGGAGGGAGGCATGGAATAACAAATAAGAAACAATTTATGCACATGTATATATTGCAAATAAAATATACAATTTTGGAAACAATATGACTACAAACACATTTAAAATATATTTTTTATATTTAGTTACATAATTTAACAACCATGAAGTTGAGGTATCTAAAGCTATCAAGAAAGGTACCACACAAACTTGGAGGAATACATGAATTTATAATGTACGCAAAGCCATTAACTGCTCTTGACTTTATTAAAAACTGATACTATCAAGATGTTTCCTCAGATCAAAAAAGGGAAGTAAACACTCAGACATTTTGCCTATTTCCTACTGTGGTTACATCAAACCTTATCACAGCTTTCCAACTACCATATTTATGTCTTCCTTTTAAATCTAAACTTAGCATCAAAGTGAGAAATACTGTGTAGTCAGTCATGGAACTGATTATTTTCACTGATCACCATGAAGTGATATAATCAACCATAAGAAATCATTTTTAAAAATTCAGAAAGATTCAATCAATATTACAGTCTTCTCATTCTTCTTGAAAGTTACTATGTATATGTTTTGCCATTCATCTTACTTTTCACCCTTCTGTTTCTTCATTTAGGGTAGACATGTGGGTTTGGATAGTTACCTAAAACAAACTTTACCATCTTTAAAAACAGTTCAAAACTGAAGCTTCCATTTCAAAGGAAATTTGCATTTATCAACTACCTATATAAATTAAAGGAACATACCACTGAAAATGTCATGAAGATAAAATATTCTGTATTCACATACTTCCTTTTACAAAATACTTTAGATCCAAATATTTTTTTTTACAAAATAAGAAAGTAAAACTGAAAGTCAGAAACACACCTAAGTATCCTATTTAATGACATTAAGCTTCCAAATTAACTATGGAAAAATAAATTGTACATATGAGTGTTGCTGCAATCTTCACACTGGCAATGGCACAGTTTTTGTTGATGTTACTGAAGCTTGTGGCGGTGGTGTTGCAGGCGCTGGCACTGTGAAAAGACTCCTAAGCCTAACATTCAGACTGGGGCAGCAGGCTGGGGTAAAGGAGTGGTGGTAGCAGCAGAAGCAGTTGGAGAAGCAGGAGCTGCATTTGGTGTTCCTTGGGGTACAGGTACCGGGGTTCCTGTGACGCCACTGCCACGTGACCTAGAAAATGATTGTGAATTTTTTATCCTTTAATTTCCAACCACTTTTTTTCCCAAACCCTTCCATCCTGATCCAGAAAAAAATAATCAGAGACATCACATACACCTATTATAAGAAGTTGTGGATTTTGATTTAATTCACCTTCTCTTACTGATGATTTTTCCTGTTATGGTTCTTGCAACTTTTGGGATATATCAATCACAGGCTTTCTATAATACTTACATTCTTTGTACAGATTTACAAATATATTCATATCTGCCTTCCTAGTTATTGTTACGGTCAAGGTACATATACGTTAGCTAGCATCACTTCAATTTTGACTAGTGAACTCAAAAATGAAATTGACTTTTCTTGTTGAGTATTCCGAAATCTGTTTATGGTATGGAACACTTTGTTACCATAAACAAAAAGAGTTGAATTTTTGTTTTACTTATTGTAATTCTAACAATATTGAGTCAATAATACAAATAATTATGCATCTAGCTATATCTAATATCTCAAGGTGCACCCTCATTAGCTCCACCCCCTTTTCAACCATCATTTTCTGTTATATTTTATATCAGTGTTTTTTTCAATATATTTTCTTTGAAAATGGCAAAGTAACAGAAAGGAAAGAAGAAAGAAAGAAAAGAAAAAAAGCCTTAATATTTTCAAATGAAGGCAAAGAGACAGGGTTTAGCTAGGTTGCCACCTAAGATTTTCATTGAGATAGAGTGGTACAACCTGTACTAAAGTACCTTGGACCTAGGTAACAGTAGTCACAAAAATAAATGGGAAGTTTTTGTGTTAAGTAGTCATCAATTATGGTTAAACTGTGAAAAGAACCATTGTCCCAGCAGTAACCCTTTAACCAAATATGTATAGGGTTTGAACACCCTATACATATTTGCTCAAAGCAGCTTCTTTTCAATTTCTTTTTGTTTAAGCAATTATACTTATTTCATAAACCTTCCTGCAGTCTAATTTTCAATATGAGAGAAGTTGTAATGTTTGAATTGTAGAGTGAAGACATTTTTAATGTAGTATTAGTCACATGTGTATTTGTTTCGACTCTAGAATTATGTACATTCCTCTTTCATGGGCCTATTTTAGAAAGCAAATGGGAATTATGGCAACAGTGCATGCCCTTCACATTTCTGCTTTCCCACAGTAGCAGTGACCTGTCAAGGTATACTGTGTAAGATTAAGTCAGAGGAGAGACAATTCCATTTTGATTATATTTTATTGTCATCATATGGGACTATTTCAATGTGGCTGTGGGGTGCAGTGGTAGCATTCTCGTCTAGCAATCTTGCAGATCTGTGTTCCAAACTTGCACTGCTAGCAGATGGTAACCCTGACCACTCCATGTACAAAGGGAGTAATTCTGAAGCAATATAAACAGACAGACATAATTTGACTGAAGTCACAAGAGCCTGTCACACTTAACCCTAAATCATTATTATTAGTAGTAGTACAACTACACCTTAAGTATAGTAGTGCAATCAATGATTAAGCATTTTCAGCTGTAATACATAAGCTATGATGATTGATCCATAAGTTATGATGGTTGTTTATGATAGCACTTTTTTTTTTCTTTTTCTCCCTGTTTGAATACATCTACCAGACTCACCTATGTTTGCCTCCTCGTCGACCTCGCTGCTTCTTGTTGCCTGTGTAGTTCATGCCTCCAAGACCTGACTGGTGTAAACTCCCATCACCACCAACCTGTGATCAGAGGGATGATTAAGATTAGTTTTGCATCAGAAATAAACTAATATTACAAAATAAATGAAAAGTGCATTAGTAAAAATATCAAACCGACATAAGTAATAGCAAACTACTGAAGGCTAATTGTTCAGATAGTAATGGTCATAGTGTCCAAACATTATTAGCAGAAGTAGCTGTTACTTGTGTGAATGTAAGTACAGATGAGGTGGCAGTGGATAAAGAAGTGGTTAAGATAATGCTTGTGGTGGTGGCAGTCACAACAATTGTGGTGTTGCTATGTCAGCACTGCTAGTAGTAATACAAAATATTGTAGTAAAAGTTACAGAAAAAAAAAAAAAAAAAAAAAACTAGATAGTAATATTCATGATTTCAGTATCCAGATATAGCTATAATAATGAAAGAAATTGGAGAGAGAAGAGAGGCAAAGCACTAGAGACCAAAGACATGGAAGGAGAGAGAGAGAGAAGAGAGAAAGAGAGAAGAGAGAGAGAGAGAGAGAGAGAGAGAGAGAGAGAGAGAGAGAGAGAGAGAGAGAGAGAGAGAGAGAGAAAGAGAGAGAGAGAGAAAGAGAGAGAGAGAGAGAAGAGAGAGAGAGAGAGAAAGAGAGAGAGAGAGAGAAAAGAGAAGAGAGAGAGAGAGAGAGAAAGAGAGAGAGAAGAGAGAGAGGGGAAAAAGAAGAGAAAAAAGAGAGGGAGAAAGAGGGGAGAAGGAAAAGGGGAAAAGAAAGAGAGAAGAAAAAAGAAGAAAAAAAAAAGAAGAGAAAAGAAGAAGAAGAGAGAAAGAGAAAGAAAAGAAGGGAGATAAAAAAAAAAAGAAAGAGGAAAAAGAGGAAGAAAAGAAAGAGGAGAAAGAAGAGAGAGAAAAAGGAAAAAAGAGAGAATGAAGGGGAGAAGAAAGAGAGAGAGAGAGTGAGAAAAAAGAAAGAGAAAGAAAGAGGAGAAAGGAAAAAAAGAAAGAGAAGGGGAGGGAAAGAGAGGAGGAAAAAGAAGGGGGAAAAAAGAAGGAAAAGGGGAGAAGGGGAAGAAAGAAGAAGAGAAAAAGAAAAGAGGGGAAGAGTGAGAAGAGGGAAGAAAAAAAAAGAGAAGGGGAAAAAGAAGAAGAAGAAGAGAAAAGGAGAGAAAAAAAAGAAGGAAAGAGAAAAAAGGGGGAGAAAAGAAGAAAAGAGAAGAAAAAAGGGAAAGCAAGAGAAAGAAAAAAGAGGAAAAAAGGGAAAAGAGAGAGAGAGAGAAAAAAAGAAGAGAAAAGAAGAGAGAGGAAAGGGGAAAGGGAAAAAGAGAGAAAGAAAGGAAAGGGAAAAAGGAAGGGAGAGAAAAAAAAAAAGAAGAGAAAAAGGAAAAAAAGTAGAGAAGGGGAGAGAAGGAAAGGAAAGAAGAGGGAGAAGGAAAAGGAAAAATAGGAGAGAAGAAAAAAGGAAAAAAAGAAGAAGAGGGGAAAAAAAAGAGAGAGAAAAAAAAGGAAAAGTAAAAGAAGAAGGAAAGGAAAACAAGAGGAAAAGAAAAAAAAAAGCAAAAAAAGAGAAGGGAAAGGAACAGAAAGAAGAAAAAAATTTAAAAATAAGGAAGAAAAAAGGAAAAAAGAAAAAAAGAAGAAAAAAAAGAGAAGGAAGGAAAGGATAAGAAAAGGATAAGAGAAAAATAAAAAAAGAAAATGAAAGAAAAAAAGAAAAAAAAGAGAAAGGGGAAAAGGAAAAAAAGAAGAATGAAAAAAAAAATAGAAAAGAAAAAAAAAAAAAGAAAGAAGAAAGGGGAAAAAAAAGAAAGGGAAAGAAAGAAAGAAAGGGAAAAAAGAAAGAAAGAAAAAAAAAAAAAAAAGAGAGAAAAAGAAGAAAAAAAAAGAAGAGTAAAGAAAAAGGGGAGAAAAATAAAAAGAAAGAAGAGAAAGAATGGAAAAAAGAAAAAGAGGAAAGAAAAAAAGGAAAAAGAAGGAAAAGAAAAAAGAGAGGGGAAAGGGAAAGGAAGCTGAAAAAGAGAGAGAAAAAGAAAAAAAGAAAAAAAAGAAAAAAGAGAGAGAAAAAGGAAAGAAAGAGAAAGAGGGGAGAAAAGGGGAAAGGGAAATTTGAGAAAAAAAGAAGGAGAGAAAAGGGGGGAAAAAAAGAGGGGAAAGGGGAGAGAGAGAAGGAAAAAAATGAAGAGAGAGAAGAAAAAAAAAAGCAGGAGAAGAAAAGAAAGAAAGAGAAGGGAGAGAAGGGAGGGGAAAAAAGAAAATGGGGGAGGAAGAAAAAAAAAAGAAAGGGAAAAAAAAGAGAGAGAAAAAAGGAAAAAAAAGAAGGAGAAAAAAAAGAAAAAAAAGAGAAGGGGAAAGAGGGGAGAGGAGAGAGAAAAAGGAAAGGGAAGAGAGAGAGAAAAAGGAAAAAAAAAGAGGAGAAGAGAGTGGGGAAGGAAAGGAACTAGGAAAAGGGGAGGGGAAAGAAAAAGGAAAAAAGAAAGGAAAGAAGAAGAAAGAAAGAAAAAAAGATGAAGGAAAAAAAAGGGGAGGAAAGAAGGAAAGGAAGAGAAAGAGAGAAAAAGGAAGCAAAAGAGGAAGAAAAGAGAGAGAAAAAAAAGAAAGAAAAAAAAACAAGAGAAGAGAAGAAGAAAAAGGGAAAGAGAAGAGAAAAGAAAAAAAGAGAGAGGAGAGAAAAGAGAAAAAAAAGACAATAATTGAATGATGGCTATCCTTCCTAACCTGTTTGTCATGCAGAATGCCCTGGGGATGATGGCCTGCTTCAACTCCCTCAAGAGTCTATAGGGCGAATGCAGGCCATCAAGAGACAAAAAAGGAATTATCACACAAACAGAACTACCATTTTTACAACATAACACAAATGGAACTATCACATAAAATGTGCCTGTTATTTCTTTCACATTCAAATAGAAACTAATACACAAAATACGCCTTGTAATTCAATTACTTTAAAACAAACTCCATCACACAGAACATCTATTTTCATCATCATTCACTTTAAAACAAATGGAATCTTCTAAAACACAGACACACACAGACAGACACAGTCACACAGACACGCACGCACTCACACACGCACGCACACACGCACGCACGCACGCACGCACGCACACACGCTCGCACTCACGCATGCAGGCACACACACACACAGCCACCTGTTATAGATGATGTCTTTCTTGCTTCTTAAAATATGTCTTCATATTTTTCATTTTAACTCAATGCAGCCAGGAAAATGTGCTCTACACATAGATGGTCCTGCTAGTGCTCTGTCACATAGGAGTCAATTAGTAGACCCTATGACCTTACCTAATTTCACCTTTCTTTGAATTGGTGGGATTTCTTTTTCTTTTTTTTCTTTTTTTTACACTAATATAAGGAATATCGATGGTGTTATTTTTATTAAAAACATTAGAATTACTATAATGTTATAGACATCAGGGACAGCAATATAAGATATCATAAAATATTTTAAAAAATCAAGGAAAAGGGTAAACAAGTGAGACAGGCAATACTCATAATTAGCTCATTGGTGACTTAGTACAAGTGTAGCCATCTATGTTTAAAAATAATTAATAAAGTAAACTCACAGCGGCACGGCATATACGTACATGCCATGCCCATTGGATTTGGGTTAAAATATAGCTAAAATTGGCAGAAAATAAAATAAAATATGAAAATAACTTTTTAAAGGAAAGGAATTTGTAAAGATATAGGTCAGAAATGATTAGAAGAAATTGAAAATGAAGGAAAAAGATGCAAGAAAAAAAAAAAAAAAGGCAGATATAAGAGTAAAAAAGTAGTGAGATATAAAAGAAAAGAAACAAAGAAAGAAAAAAGAACAAAATAGTACTGTTCTCACCATTTTCATCATTAATAGTAGTAGTAGAAGATGAATAAAACAAAGTGGAAGACAAGGAAAAGGAGAAAGAAAAGGAAAGGGCAGAGGAAGAGGAGGAGGATAAAGAAAAAAGAGCTACAACAAGTAGATGGTAAAGAAAGACCATGAAGATGTATGAAAAGGGTTTAAAAAATGCCAAATATTTAACCAACTTTAACTTTCTCTTACCTGTATTTCTTAAAGACTGTAATAGCCAGTGTGAAAGAATAAAACTTTGCAAGGGAGACAAGGGAAACAAGAAACAAAAAAATATAAATAACAGGGAAAAAAAAAAAAAAAAAATCACATTTCCTCTTCA
>NC_061853.1:9143589-9148589 GCF_019202785.1 Penaeus chinensis | reverse complement strand
AAGAACATATATTATTTTTACATCTTAAATAACACATATGAACATCCAGTTACATAAAGCAAAAATATAGTACAGAAAAGGATTAGTAATGCTGACTATTATTAGAAATGATTAAATGCATCTTTATACTGCGAACTGCTTATTAGCATTATTATTAGAATTATTAGCAAATAGTGCTGTGATTTGCAGTTTAAATACATATTTACAAATGTGTTTAGTTATATCCATCTCATTTCTTGCAAATCACTAGTTGCATCTTTATACAAGCCGGTTAATTGGTTACCATCCCAACCTTATTATTAATACTAGTATAGATCAATGTTCTATCCTTTCTCTCTTTTCCAGTCCAAAAGATTCAAAACTGGAAAGTAAGTATGTTAAAAGAATCAAAACAAACGACGAACGTACACATCGCTATCAAAATACCACAGGGACTAACACTTAGTCGAAGTTAAGAATACCTTGGCAAATCCGACACCAGATAATTCACATTCATCAATACTTGACTTGACTTGCTGTGAAATCTAATACATTTCAAATAAACTCATTACTCGAAATCAAGATGCCGACTTAACATTTAATGGAACTGGACACAAAAGAGACCAAAGTTAGTTGGTGACAATATAGTGTTAAAAGTGAATAACGAAAGAAATAACAGTGATAACCATATGGAAATATAAAATAAAAAAGGGCAAATTATAATTATTTTTCAAATGAAATATGAGAGAGAGAGAGAGAGAGAGAGAGAGAGAGAGAGAGAGAGAGAGAGAGAGAGAGAGAGAGAGAGAGAGAGAGAGAGAGAGAGAGAGAGAGAGAGAGAAGGAGTGCGAGAGAGAGAGAAGGAGTGCGAGAGAGGGAAAAATGAGTGAGACAGAGAGAGACGAAAGAAAATTAAATACCGAACACCGAACATGTACTCTCCAATGAAAAGTTCTATATATTAGGACCTTTTAAAATTAACAGAGCGTCAATTAAACCTTACCTCACAGACAAGTAAAGACGGTTTCAAAAGGAAGAACACAGCCAAGCCCAGAGCACAGTTCGAAATATCCCATTCTAATAGCAAAATACTGTGGTAATTAGCTAAAGCAAACAACGATGTTTGTCTCATTCTTTTCGAAATTCTATAACGGGGAAAAACAACAGCTAACGAGCTATGGCATGTTCCTCCCTCTTTACATATTTGCAATGCCCATTATCCTAATTGGGAAGCCATTGTCCTCACATCATCTTAATAAGATTCAATGTTTCTTTTTAAATAGAATAAGGTTAAAAATACTTATATGTCCTACTTAATTCGGATAATTACCAAGTGAAAGGGAATTTAAGAAACTGAAATTCCGGAAGAGAATGAAATATTTTTGATGACGTGACAACAAGGACTGGCTTCTCGAAAGGACGGCTGATTAATGTACACATATTGTAAGAACATAAATAAATCAAAGAGAGTGATTAAGCTTATACAAATACATAAATAAAGTCACTGGAACTGGTAAGAAACTCTATATACAATAGATAAACATCTTGTCATGCCCTTAAATCATATTACGAAACACGATCTCTACAGGCATAGAAAAAAAATATGTTACAACTTTCATCTCACAAATAACAATTCTCGAACATAATATACACAACAACATTATATTAAAAAAACAAGAAGTAGAAAAAATACATGAATGCTCTTAATCTTAAAAAAACACAGAATCTATCTCTGCCTAAGCACATACAGAAAGGAAATGCATAGGAGCATCACACTCACAGCCAGATACTGAGGCCCTTGTGCCACCAGGTTGTTAGCTGAGGAAACGCTCTCTCTCCTGCGCTCTCTCTCTCTCTTCAAGCAGACAAAGAAACACTTAGCAGGAAAGTATTTTCCTAACTTGAGATATTTAGTCTGTAACATCTCTCATTCAGACAAAAAAATGGCACTGGGTTAAAATTATTTCTTTGATTACAAAAAAATAAGATTCAGGATTTAATGGGGGAGTTCCATTACCATTTCTAATGAGAGAAGAAAACATATTAAGAATTTAGTTGTAATGACCTTATTCTTTCAAAAGACTCATGATTAGTAAATATATATAAAGATTTTTAAAATGGTAACCGTTTTCTTGGTACCTACGAAACATATATGAACCACAAACTCTATTTTTCTCCATTATTTTCATCATTCAAATCCTTTGGGCATCTAACATGCATACGAAGCAGGTCTATACCTAAAGCCATTTATCACTCACTCACTCTCCTGTTGGTTCCCGATTCCTCCGCGATATAACTAATCAATAAATACTATGATCTATATTCGTAATGTCTTTATGTCAAACTACTTCACGTTAATAATTAAATAAAACAATTTGCTTTTATCAGCGGGGGCCATGATTAACCAATTATGAATAATGTTTCATTATATGTGTTGAATTGTGGACAGAACTTGAATTGATATCTGTAAAGATGGTTATCTTTTATTAGAAAAAAAACTATGGCTAATATAAAAAGGCTGTCTATTTGCCTGGTTCAAACACTTGCGAAATGGCGCTGAATTGACCATGAGACAAACAAGCTAATTAAGGAAAACCACTGATACACAAGATATGTGGTGCTAATTTTTGACTACGAAAATACTTGATTTATTAAGCAGTCCGTTAGATTCATCGTCCTTATAGAATATCTACCTCATCATGCATAATCACAAACCTATTATAAAGCAGAACATCTCTATACTCCAAATTGGCCCAGAACAAATGGATTTATATGAAAAAAATATTCACTATCAGTACCTAACACATTCCCGTTGGGCGAAAATTCCCTATTTGAAATTTCCCATTTACAAAAACACTATACACCAACACACACACACTACCCTACTACCATCAGATAACTTGTGATTCACTCCCACGCTCATGCAATTAAATCTTATGATTTGAAAAAAAAAAAATCTCAGACGCTCAACATTTTAACTTATTTTGACCCAGGAAAAGAACTCTGGGAAATAATTTTTTCTAAAACATTCGTGATGTACATCAGTCACTCTCGCAGATTCAGGTCTTTTTCCCTTCTTTATTTTCTTGTCTCTCTCTCTTACTCATTCATCCTCACGCTTTTCTCTTGCTTCTTCGGTTATCTTGCATTTTTCTCCTCATTCATGCTTCTTCTACTGGGCCGATTTCTGAAGCACTTTTTCATCACATGGATAGATACTGAAAAACTCTTCAGTCCTAGGCTGCCTTCGAAACTACAACCATCTTCTGTACACCTCTACATTATACATTAATTATTATACAGCCTAAGCTTTCTGTATCCTAACACCAGAAAATAGCTCATCTTTGCTTGTACAAAAAATACTCTTGAACTGCACATTACTACATCTTTAAAATAACAAAAACAAATATTAAATAAAAACTGAGAGGAAAAAAAAAATACGTACTTCTAAAAAAAAGCACATATAAGTGTTAAGAAACAGAATCGCTCCCTCTAAAACGAACGAAACTATTCTTAAAAAAGAGAGAGAAAGAAATCAATCATTTCCAAAATGTGACAACAATACTTACAGCGAGGTATTGTGGGCCGAGAGCAGCGATGTTGTTTGCAGAGGCAACATTCCAGAGGTTTTGTGTCACTTGCTGCAGCCTCTTCGCGTCCTTCTCCTTCTGTGTGTCAGCGAACTTCACGACGAGGGGGGACGAGCAGCCCTGGGCGAGGAAACCGAACGTCAGTCTAACGAAAACCTTTGCCTGCTTGCTGCATGTGCAAGAAGGCGTGTTCATCTACTTGTGTCATATATATTCGCGCACGAGTGATTCCATACATATCCATACTGATAAATAAACACTCGGATACCGAATAGACACGTACGTACTTACATACACATACCTCTCCAAACACACATTATATATATAAATATATATATATATATATATATATATATATATATATATATGTTTAAATGTATATGTATACAGTGTACATATGTATACAGTATACATATATGTGTATACATATATGTGTATACGTATATATACATGCATATATACATATACACATGTACATATAAATATACATATATATATAAATATGTATATTATTAGAATATGACTAAAGAATATGAATAAAGAAATATTTCTTCCTTAATATTCAAAATATACATGTTATAAACTTCCAAAATATTTTTCTAAGAATGAGTGTAAAAGCCATAAAAGGAGTATTAGCGTCTTAATGTAAAGAATTACAAAAGTTAAAACCTCATTATTATTCAGAGACGCACGCTTAGAAAAGACATTCAGGCCATAACATCCTTTTATATTTAACATTAAGAGATCATAACATCCAAAACACGGGTAAATCCCAAAGTTTTAAAAAGGAGGCTTCAAAAGTTCTAAAGAAAGACAGTAAAAGAAAATGTGATTGAGAAGAACAAGCAAAATAAACAATAACAATTATAGGAAATACATAAATGCAGTTTTCCAACTTCAATTCCTGCCCTCAAACAATGTGTAAATAAGAATACCAATAATAATAATAATAATAATAATAAAAATAATAATAATAATAACAATAATAATACTGCTGCTGCTATGCTGCTATGCTGCTATGCTGCTATGCTTCTATACTACTATACTACTATACTACTACTACTGCTACTACTAATAGTAATGATAATAACAATAGAAATTAATAAGTACGTTTCCCGCGGGACGCACCTCCATCGTCTGCGAGTGGTGCATCTTCTTGATGGCGTTGATGGCGCACTGGCGCGACGAGAAGGTGACGAAGGCGCACCCTTTGCTCTGACCGTTGGCGTCCCTCAGCACCGTGCACTCCTCGATGGTGCCGTGGGAGGAGAACATCATTCGCACATCCTGCTCGTTATACCTCTTGCTGAGCATCCCTATGAAGAGCTTGCGTTCTGCGGGACACAAGATGATGGATGAGTGAATGGGATACTGAGACTGAACAGGGAGGACACATTCATTGACAATAATGTTCTACATAACTGTGTCTAT
>NC_061853.1:9138062-9140562 GCF_019202785.1 Penaeus chinensis | reverse complement strand
TTCCTTCTCCGCCTCCTCCTCCTCCACTTCCTTCTCCTCCGCCTCCTCCTCCTTTCCTTCCTTCTCCTCCGTCTCCTCCTCCTCCCCTTCCTTCTCCTCCGCCTCCTCCTCCTTCCCTTCCTTCTCCTCCGTCTCCTCCTCCTCCCCTTCCTTCACCTCCGCCTCCTCCTCCTTCCCTTCCTTCTCCTCCGCCTCCTCCTCCTCCCCTTCCTTCTCCTCCGCCTCCTCCTCCTCCCCTTCCTTCTCCTCCGCCTCCTCCTCCTTCCCTTCCTTCTCCTCCGCCTCCTTCTCGCCGCCCTTCTGTGAAGCTGGAATTTCCTTTGACCTCATTCGATTGCTTGTGTAGATGTATATATTGCAAGTGTAACCATGCAAGATATTCGCAGATGCATTGATGTCGTTTTATTTATGAATTTTCACACTTCCTTGCTTTTTAGGTATGTGTGATTGCATGTAAACACGAACATTCGTATATTTATATATACATATATTTATGAATTTGTACGTACATCCATGCACAAACATTCATGCATGCATATGAACATGTCTTCAAACTACATATACAATTGAAAGCACATGTATATTGAAACGCACGTACAGTTGCGCAGAAATTCCTTGGATACCGCCGGCGAGGTGGCATTATTTCTAAATTGCTTTGTTTACTAACTTACTGCAAAACGTTTTACTTCATACGAATGGTTCCAATGTTTATGTAGAAGAACAATGAGGTTCCATTCGTGGATATTTGCTTATTTGTTTATTTTTGTTATTTATTTATTTATTTATTGTTTGTATATATATATTTTTTTTTTTTTTTTTTTTTTCTTAGCCAAGTGTCTGAACTAGCGGAGTTATACGTTCTGGGCAATTCCTTAGGCAAAAAGTTGATATTTTCAGGATTTGTCACCTTGAATGATGGATTTTTAGAAGAGCGTGAGAACCAGAAATACACTTTAAGATGAAAAATGAAGGACATTTTCGGTAATTTATCTTTCTTTCTTATTTGTTTTTATGTTTATTATGTTATATAAATATATAATATATATATATATTTGTGTTTGATATTTATTTTTTAAATAATTTCGCCCAATTTTGAGAATTTTCTTGCACCCCAAACGCAGTAATAGAAAGGATATATATATATATATAAGAAAGTATAGCATAAAAAGATTGGATTTCTAGATTTCCCTCGCGTTTGGCTGTTCTTTCTAAATAAAAGCCTCATGTCAGATAACAAGCGAGATAGTTCATGACTTTCAGAAGAAAACATATTAACGTATAGAGTTTGGAACTCTAATGGCCAGTTATTTGATATTTACGTATGCAATGGAAGTATTAATTAAGTGTCCACGCACATGCACGCTGACATCTTTTTGTGCGTCTGTAAATATATGCTTAGTCGTATAAAAACCTGACGGCGGTTACTTTATATAATTGTTGGCACGTATTTAGAGGGTAGCCTGTGTTATTTTTTTTTTTTTTTTACATATTTGTATCTGTCTGTCTGTATCTTTCTACCTACTTATCTATACATATCCATGCTTATCTATGTATATGTTAGCTTGTTTGTAATGGACGTATTTTACTTAGTGTATCTTGTACCAAAACTTACATGTGTAAATACAGATTCACATTCACACACACACACACACACACACACACACACACACACACACACACACACACACACACACACACACACACACACACACGACCGCGTGCGTACAAGAGAGAAATCGAGAAAAAAGGTTGGAAGTTGCAATTCTTTCCCCGCCAACGTTGTAATCATGTGACATTTAGACTCGAGGGAAAAAAAGCAAAAACAAATAAAAAATAAAAATAAAAAGATTAGAAAATAAGAATGAAGATATTAAGAAGAAGGACGATGCAACAAAGCTGAAAGAATGTTCTCGGATGGGAGGAAGTGATGTGCACGAAGAGAAAATGACGAAAGGGAAATGTATCGTAAAACAAGGACATTAAGGGAATAATGGAATAATGAAAAGGAGTAAGGAAGGAGGAAAAGGAAGAAGATAAACGCAGTGGCAGACAGGCTGACAGCCAAGCAGACAGACAGGCAGACAGACAAGCAGACAGACAGACAGACAGACAGACAGAAAGACAGAGAGACAGACAGACAGACAGACAGAGCATAGTGTGGGTAGACGTAAAGAGAAAGAGACAGTGACGGAAATAGACATCGATAAGAAAGAGACAAACAGAAAGAGAAAAGACAGACTGAAAAAGAGACATGGATAATCGTAAAGAAACAAAGATAAAAAATAGGAAATAAGAGACGATATGAGAGTGGAAATCAATAGACCCGGAGAGAGACAGAGAGAAATAGCCAAACGGTGCAGGAAAAAAACAGATATCCGAAAATAAAAAGAGGAAGTGAAGAAGTAGAGATCGATAGAGAAAGAGGTAGGTGGTCAGAGATCAACGTAAAGTCACAGATATAAGCTGAATAAGGCCTTGAAAGACAGACAAATTGACAGAA
>NC_061853.1:9118062-9120562 GCF_019202785.1 Penaeus chinensis | reverse complement strand
GAGAGAGAGAGAGAGAGAGAGAGAGAGAGAGAGAGAGAGAGAGAGAGAGAGAGAGAGAGAGAGAGAGAGAGAGAGAGAGAGAGAGAGAGGGAGAGTCTTTTCAATCAGAGTAGGGATGAGTAGAGACCAGTTAAAGAAAAGGGGTTAGTGAGGAAAGAGGAGGTGGGGAAGACAGAGGGTAAAGAAAGGAGAGGAATGGGGAGAAAGAAGAGGGGGTTGTAAGACAGAGTCAAAAAAAAAGAGAAGGATTGGTGAGAGGCAGAGGGGATACAAAAAAGGAAGGAAAAGACAGAGGATAAAGACCAAATAGGAAGAGGCGAGAGATAGATACTAAAGACAGAAAAGCAGAAAGAAAGCAAATCTGTAATAACCCAAAAGAGGAAGGCGAAAAAGCAAAAACAAAGAGGACGAAAAGGAAAGAGGAAGAAGAGAGGAAAAGGGGAAGGAGAGGGGAAGAGGAGGAGAAAGGAGGAGGGGAGGGGAGCGAATGAATCCCTCTTTCATGCAAGTCAAATGAGACCAGCCGCCTCGCCACCTCGGCCACGCGTCCGTCAGCAGCCGACCTGAGATTAAAGTCCGCATTAAGATTTCTCCGACGCCGTGGCCTTCCTGCGTACCGGGGTCCTGCTCGGGATTACGGCCGCGGAGATACGGGGGTGCGGCGGGATTAGGCCGAGGATTTTTCTGTGGATGAATTCGATTTGGTGATTTGGTGGTTGGGTTTGGTGAGCTGATGTTATTCTTGATGTCATGGGATTTGGGAGGATTTTTTAAGTGGATTAATTCGGTTTGATAGTTGGGTTTGGTACACTGTTGTTGTTGTTATTGATATGGGATCTTTTAATGGATTAATTGTAGTTTATTTGGCGATTTTATTTGTTGGTTGGCTGGTTGAAGTTTGATGTTTTGTGATAACTGCATGACGTGTTATATATTTTGTTATTTGCTGTTCAATTATTAGATTTATTTGGTTCTGATATTTAGTTGTTACTGAGAGTGTTACATTATACATTATTGTGATTATTATTGTTTTTAATATTGTCATTTTTGTTCAGTAATTATCTTTTTTTGTTTCATCGTTTCTTTGTTATTATATTGTTGGATTATTATTATTATCAACATTTCCTTCATTATTGTTGTTATTAATGGTAAAATAATAGATCTGAAGAAAGATTAGCAGACACTAACAATTAATCAAGATCATAGGAAGTTTCCTAAAACTGAGAAGCCTTTGAAGAAACGTTTTATGCTTTGTCGTGGGTTGCAATATAAATATTTACGCAGTGATAGTGAGTTTGAAAATTATGATTATTATTGCAGCAATTGTTGTAGTTATTAAAAAAAAAAACAAAAAAACGTATGGAATTTCCAGACTTAAGGTTTTCTCGTACATTTAGCTGTATATAGGTATATATATATTTTTTTTTATTATTATTATTTGTAAAGAAATGGTTCTGAGAAAAGAAGTAAGAAATAGCAAGGAGGGGAAAGAAAGAGAGCGGGAAAGGGAGAATAGTAAAAAGGGGAGATATTTAGCAAAGCAGCGTAAGAGAGAGAGAGAGAGAGAGAGAGAGAGAGAGAGAGAGAGAGAGAGAGAGAGAGAGAGAGAGAGAGAGAGAGAGAGAGAGAGAGAGAGAGAGAGAGAGAGAGAGAGAGAGAGAGAGAGAGAGAGAAGGAGAGAGAGAGAGAGAGAGAGAGAGGGAGGGAAGGAAGGAGAGAGAAAAAGAGAAGGAGAGAGGGAGGGGAGGAAGGAGAAAGAAATAGAGAGGGAGGGAGAAAGAAAGAGAGAGAGAAGGTGAGGGAGGGAAGGAGAAAGAAAAAGAGAGGTAGGGAGGGAGAGAGGGAAGGAGAGAGAAAGAGAGAGTGAGAGGGAGGGAGGGAGGGAGAAAGAGGGGAGGGGGGCATACAGAGAGAAATACAAAGATAGAAAGAAAGAAGGAAAAGGAAGCTAAAACAACGGAATCAACAAACAAACAAACACGAAAAAACGCGAGAGGAAAAGCAAGTAAAATAACAAGAACACAACTGCCTACACATCTCGACGCTTCACCAAAGGAAAGATTTTTATCCGATGTTTTCTGTTGCCTAATGTTGCAAACTTGCAACAAATCGCAAGACGTTGACTGGCAGTGTAAAATGGATGTCGCTGAAAGGGGGGGGGGGGGGGGGCACGACTCGCTCCGAAGGCGTTTGTTGCGTTTGAGTGTTTGTGTAATGTGTTCGGTTGAATGTGTTTGTGTTAGTGTTTGTGTTTGTTTTTGTATGGTTGAGTTTGTTTGTGTAATGTGTTTGGTTGTGTGTTTGCGTTAGGGTGAGTGTTTGTGTTTGTTTTGTATGGTTGTGTTTGTTTGTGTGTTGTGTTTGGTTGAGTGATTGTGTGTTTGTGCTTGTTTGGTTGAGTTTGTTTGTGTTTGTATTTGGTTGAATGTGTCTGTGCTTGGTTGAATGTGTGTGTTGAGAGTGGGTTGTAGGTTGTGATTGTGGGCTTGTGTTCGGTTGA
>NC_061853.1:9110562-9113062 GCF_019202785.1 Penaeus chinensis | reverse complement strand
CATCATCATTGCTGTTATTGCTGTTGTTTTGCTGTTATTATTGTTACTGATCTTATTATTATTATCAGCACCATTATTGTTGTTATCATTACCAATGCTATCGTTATCATCTTTACTATTTTTTTGGTATTTTTGTCATATGATTATTGTTTGTATAACTGTAATTTTCTTTTGTGTAGCTGTTTTACAAGACATATTCAGACTTTGTGGGAAGTTCTGCAGAAACTTCCCGAACGCGACTTTCGTCTATGAAACCAAAGACAAAAGTGTATTTTATGGTTTTATTGTTTTATTGTTCTTGGTTATTCCCTATCGTCAGTGGTATTGTACTTTTTATATGATTATATTACTGTTATAGATATTATCGTTGTTATTGTTCTTATTACTATTAGGATTATTTTGACTATAATTGTTATTATAATTACTGTTATAATTATTATCATTGTTATTATTATCATTACTGTCATTATTATTATATGATAATTGATCTGTTTATTATCACTGTCATTAGAATTACTACCAATGTTATCATTAACGTCACTTTTTACTTTTCCAACTACCCAATAGTCTACTGTTATCATAATTAGTGTTATTTTATTATTATCATCATCTTTTTTAAAGAATAGATTATATTTGCAAGTCATTTTGTCTTCGATCTAATAATATGCAGTAACGTTTGCATTTGTAGTCGAATTGATCATGGTTCGTAATTCAAAACAAACACTGTGTAATACAGGAACACGACGAGGAAATGACCGGAGTCTGTCCCTTTGCTAGAACGTATTCAGATAACGGTGTCCTCCCTAAAGTTTCTCCTTATTTTTATTACTTCTGTATAAACACGAAACACATTTATGTTGGAGAGAGAACTTTAGGGCCATTTGTTGCAAGTGTATCTTTCTAACGGTGTTTAAACTGACCCAAATTTCGGCTTTTAAATCATTTGCATTGCATGGCATTGAGAGTCAAATGAACCGGCACGAGAGCCCTGGCACTTGGAGCCGCTGCTGTCTGAGTTATGGCAGACCTCTTCGTCTATTTCTGTGTATTACATGTTTTTTTTTTGTTTGTTTGTTTGTTTGCTTTGTCATTTGCTCTTTGTTTGTATTGCTGGATTGTTTCTATGGTCTGTGTTTTTGTATATAATGTATATTTGTATTTTTTTGTTTCTTTGTCTAGTAGTTTTTCATTTCTTTTATCAGTTTCCCCAGTTTCTCTTTTGTCTTTCGCCGTCCCTGTTTCGTATCTCTTTCAATCTCTCTATCTATCTATCTGTCTATCTGTTTCTCCCTCTCTTTCTCCCTTTCTCGTTTCTCTCTCTCTCTCTCTCTCTCTCTCTCTCTCTCTCTCTCTCTCTCTCTCTCTCTCTCTCTCTCTCTCTCTCTCTCTCTCTCTCTCTCTCTCTCTCTCTCTCTCTCACACACACACACACACACACACACACACACACACACACACACACACACACACACACACACACACACACACACACACACACACACACAATTTTTCTCTTCCTCCCTCCCTCCTGTAAATAATGAAAGCAATGATCTTAGTCAAGGGATGCTTCCCTTAAAATCTTTAATTAAACATAGCCTTTAATACAGTCCGTTCCCCCAAACTGTGCATTTCCTTCAGACAAATCTATTTCGCAATCACACTGGCCGGACTTAACAAAATGTATTTGTTGTCTCGCCCCGAGGAATCTTATTTAGGGTCATTTCGGTTTTGGCTTCGTTATTCATTATTTTGTGTTTTGTGTTTTTGTTTTTGTTGATTTTATGGAGGTTGAAGTTTTGGATGGGTGAAGGGAAGGAGGGAAGAAAGAGAAGAAGAACGGGAAGGCAGGAAGAAAGACAGACACAGGAAGGGAGGAATAAAATTGATAGCAATTAATAACAAAATGATTTTATAGAAGCCTCCAGGCGCGACGGGAAACAGTGGGGTATGAGTGACGTGATAAAATGAAACGGAAAAAGAAGAGAGAGATAGAGAGGGAAAGAGAGAGAGAAAGAAGAAGCAATGAATACAGAAATAAGAATCGATGATATGAAAATAAATAAAAAAGGAAGACACTCCAAACGAAAAAAAACAAAACAAACCCCAGAACGGAAAAAAGGAGGCAAAACCTGGGTCTTTTCCAAGGTTTTGAGAAAATGAGGAGCGAAAAGAGGAGGGAGATTGGAGTATGAGTGACACACCCGGAGGAAGTTGCAGAGCAAGTGACATGAGTGACGAGAGAGTGGCACACGTCTCCCTCTCGTCACTTCTCCGCGTCAGCACGTCTTCGGGCGGGATATTGAAGGGAAACTGCGCGCCGCTCCTTTCCTCCTCCAGGTCGGGGTGCTAATGAGGGGGGACGGAGGGGGGGAGGGGATAGGAAGGGATGGACGTGGGGTGGGGTGGGGTGGGGTGGGTGTTATGGGGGGTGGAAAAGGTGGGTTGGGGGATTGGGGGGGGCGTGGGGGGATAGAGAATCGAAGAGGGTGGGGTGGGGGGG
>NC_061853.1:9092366-9099866 GCF_019202785.1 Penaeus chinensis | reverse complement strand
GGCACAAATGCATATGGGAATTTCTCCCGTACAAAATGTATGCTGTTTTCAAGCAATGATGTAAATATATACAGGTTATTGTTGCTGTTATTGCTATTTGTCTTGTTATTGTAGTTATTGATATTATTACTGTTATTGTTATTATTATTATTGTTATTATTATTATTATTATTATTATTATTATTATTAACAGTATTATTATTTGTTATAGTTATTGCAATTATAGTTGTTATTATTATTATCATAATTATTATTATCGTTATTATTATTATTATTTATTATTATTATTATTATTATTATTATTATTATTTTATCATTGTTTTCATTATCTTCATCTCCTTTATCATTATTATTATTATCATGTTTTTTGTTATTGCTATTGCACGTCATCATGTTTATTAACACCTACAGCCAGATAAATTAATTGTCTCCTTGGAATTTTGCAAATTCCAGCTGTAATGGACACGCTCTCTTAGGCCTAATCAGAGTAAATACATATGACATCTCGGATGCGGTGTGGGTGCAATGGCCGGCCGCTTCCGATTTAGAATATATGGTGGCTACAGTGCAGCTTTAGTGGCTGCAGTGCTGTCCTTAGTTACAGTGCAGTTCAAGGTGCACTTTGGAAATGATATTTCAGGTCCTGTGGTTATTCTGAAGTGACAGCGTAGTGGTACATTGTTCTCGTTTTTCCTTTTTCATCTAGCTGGAAAGACATTTGGCAGTGATGACGAGTTGGTGATGATGATGGTGTGTGTGTGTGTGTGTGTGTGTGTGTGTGTGTGTGGGTGTGTGTGTGTGTGTGTGTGTGTGTGCGTGTTTTCCTGTGCCTGTGCCTGTTTGTTTATGTGTGTTTGGCTGTGTAAGTGTGGGTGGGTATGTGTTTTTAGGTATGCACGTTTCTATATGTGTACATGCAAGCATTGGACTCCATCCTCACGGCCCTTCTAGTATGGAAAGCACAGAGTAAACTGAGACAGCCCTGTTGGCTCTGTCACTTTGAACTTGACGGCGGCCCAAGTTACGGTGTGACGATAAATGACGCGTGAATTCAACTAGCTCGTTTGGATAGGCCGCCGTGGTCTACTGCGGCCACGCTGGTCTCATGTGGTCTTATTTTGGTCTGTTATGGGCGTTTTATGTAGCCGGACTCTGCTTAGTCTCTCTCTCTCTCTCTCTCTCTCTCTCTCTCTCTCTCTCTCTCTCTCTCTCTCTCTCTCTCTCTCTCTCTCTCTCTTTCTCTCTTTCTCTCTTTCTCTCTCCCCCCCCCCAGTCTCCTCTGCCCCACTCCCTCTCTTTTTTTTCTCTCCTTCACTCGTTGTGTTATTATTGCACGCTCGCGCTTGTATGCGTACGTGTGTGTGCGTCCGCCTATCCATCTTCTCGCTGTCTCTTCTCGTCCCTCTTTCCTTCAAAAATCGAGGCCCCCTCCTCCTCCCCCATCCCCCCTCCTAAAAAATAGAAAGGAAAAAATCCTAATTTCTATGTAAGCACCGCACTGTCGCAGCCATCGCTCCCAACGAAGACGGCGAAATATGCAAATAAACCCCCGTCTGTTGGCGCATAATTCTCACGAGAGACATACCCAGCATGTGTCGGAAGGGGGAAGCGGGGGGGGGGGCGGCGAGAAACGGGATGGGAGGAGAAAGGGGAAGGGGGTAGGAGGTAGGGGGCACGAGAAGGGAGAAAGGGGGAGAAGGATGCGAAAGGGGAAAGGGAAGCAGTGTGATACGAAAGAGGAGAAAGGGGGGAGGGGGAGAAGGGAGAAAAGAGGGAGGCGGTTTTGTGGCCTGTGAGGCGGCCCGAAGGAACAGGCCATTTGCGGGCGGACACACGCCACAACCGGACCGCCAGACCTCGGTGTGGGATGTCGAGGGATGGAGGAATAGGAACGGGATGGGCAGGAAAAGGGATGGTACAGAGAGGGTGGAAGGGGGAAACGAGAAGGGAAGGGGAGAGGAATAATATCGAGAGGGATAGGGAGAGTATATCTATCACATATTCATTTATTTATACATCCATTTTGGCGTGCATTCGTATACAGATTATGCACGTCGTATATACCTCTCTACACACTACTGCGATGTGACATGTTCGTCCCCAAACAACTCAGTCATTATTTCATTTAGCACCTCACATCAGTCACTAGAACATGTCATCTCGCATCAGTCTTAAGTACATTAGTCATCTCACCATCATTCAGAAGTACTTCAGTCCTCCCACGTACTTTACATATTTATTAATCTCGCATCAAGTCTCCGATACACGTTTCACTTCTATACACCATGTCGCGTCAGTCTTAAGTACATCAGTCATTTCCCATCAGTCAGAGTACTTTAAACAGCGGCTTAAAGAGCGAGCGAACCAGCGTGTCGGATCGACCCCCCGAATGAGAGGATTTTGGTGTCCATTTTTAGTTTGCAATGTGAAACGCGGCGTGGTACACCGTAGAATTTATTTCAGAGGACTGAATACTATTTGATGGGAAAGGGGTAAGGGGGGAGGGGAGGGGAGGAGGTAGGGAAGTAGGATCGAGGGTTGATTTATTCTCGCTTCATAATTCATTAATATTTTTTTGTTGTTATTTGTGGTGGTTGTATGTCATGTTTTTGTGTATGTGTGTGCTTATTATGAAATAATTTGGGTAGATGTTATTCGTGTATGAAGGTTCAATTTTATTAACAGTAATCATTATTGTTATCCATATTTTTACTGATAGTTGTAGTAATGGAAGTGACGGTATTTTCTTATCATGATTATTATTGTTGTAGATGCTGTTTCTAAGCCTCTTATATATTTTTTTTCTGCATTTAATATCATTAGCAGTAATATCGTATTATTTTTATCACCTAGAATTATCATTCGCATTTGAAAAAAACCGTTTGAGCTTGCTTTTAGGGTTGGGGGAAGTCTGGATCCGGAATCTTGCCAAGCCTTCCAGGAATTCTCAAGTCAGTCGAAGAAGACGGCCGATTTTTCTGAAGCACATTTTTATATATATATATATATATATATATATCATGACTTGTTTATTTTATTCATTAATGGATTAGTTTCGTATTGGTTTATTTGTTTATTTTGTATTTTTATATGGCAGTCGTGTTGCAACTCAGAGTGATGAAAGCTTGACGTGTTTTGGCAAAGTAGTGGAGCATTTGAAACTTTTAGTGGTGACATTCTTTTATTTTAACATTTTTTTTGCTTTTCCTTTTCTTTTCGGTTTGATATTCGTTATGGAGGCGTGTTAAGGGTTTGTATGTCATTGGTGTTTCCGGGTCATTGTTTTTATTTGGGATTTTTGTGGATAGGATTGTTATGTTTTATTATGTTACTGTATTTTTCATTGTTTATGATTGTTATTTTTTATTGTTATCATCAGGCGTGTTGATAACTTTGTTTGTAATTTTTACACACACACACACACACACACACACACACACACACACACACACACACACACACACACACACACACACAAAATAAAAAAATAGAAAATTACCAAACATTAAAAGGACTGTACATCTTGATATGAAAAAAGGACATAGAAATCAGATATGAAAACAGAATATTTTGTCATTGGCCGGTGTTAGCGGTTTCATGGCCTGCTTAACCGGCCGTAATACGCGATAGATCCAGATTAAATGTGGACGCGAACCCGCCTGATGTAGACAACTATTTGTTGCTGGGGCGACGGGAGGGAGGTGCTTGGTTGTGTTCATTTTTGAAATTATTCTTACAATGATGTTTTTTCTAGGTTGTGTGACTGTGTGCTTTCCTTTTTGTGTGTGTGTATCGCAGGTTAAGGGATAGTGTGCGTATGGTTACGTTTTGGTTTAGGTATTGAGATATGTATCACTGATTACATGTATATAAGTATATGTGTGTGTGTGTGTGTGTGTGTGTGTGTGTGTGTCTGTAGTTATGTTTGTATATTCATGATTATTGATACTATTGTTACTTTTATTATTAAAATTATTGCTATTGATATAGTTCTTCTCATCATAGTTGTTGTTATCATTCTAACATTATTATTCTGTGAAATTAATATGGTATTTTGATCACGTTTAAATTCTCTTTTCTCTGTCTTAAAAGTAACGAGATGAATGAATGTAAGCGATTCGGCGCCCCGACCTACGCGCGTTTTCGGGTTACACACAACAACAAATACTCCGCTAAAAAACAAATCTCGAAATTTCAGTGAAAACGAAAAGAAAAAAAAGAGCCGACTTGAGTTAGTAAAATGTCTTTAAACTACGTTGCTTATAGCCGTACCAGCCACAAAAAATACTAAATAAACCAAGGTTGTCCAGATTTCCCAATAACGATCCAGAGTTAAAAGAAGAAATTGGGTGAATGGCAAAAGGAATTAAAAAAAAAAAAACGAACGAGAAAAATACTAACTACGAAAAAAAAGGATGTTTTAAGAGGCAAAACAGCCCTGGACGCTACGAGGCCAGAATAGTTTAAGGAAGAATTTGAATTAAATGAATGATTCCTACATTTTAATGATTTGATATCGATACTTTAATTACACATATTGCAGCGTGGAATTATTATTCTTCAGTTTTATTCACTCATTTCTTTCATTTTCTTTCTCATATCTTCCACCCTTTTTATTCATACCGTATTTTTTTTCCACTCGTATTTTTCCACAGACTGTGTCCATGCGCGGAGATCATTTTATCAAAGGCATGATTTTGGGTAGTGTCTTTCTTTTGGATTTTGACCGATTCTGATATATTTTGGTCCTCACTTTTTTTTTATTATCAATTTATTATTTAATTTTTAAATCACGAAAACGATATCAAAAGAATTTTCGGTTTATTAGTTAATCGGCGAGCATTGCTGCGTGTTGTGGGCGATTCTCCTACCCAACCAACAGTTTAGTCTTTTATTATTTCGGTAGTATGCAACGTTGAATATTGCAGTTTGTTCGCTCCACAATGAATAGTTTTTTCGTTTATATTGTTGGTAAGATATTTAACGTTTTGCAGGTTGGCCGGAAAGAAAATATCTTCGTCATTCTAATTTAAATACATGATATTTTTTTTCATACATCCAGAATTATTCAATTAGAGCCAAGAGGAAAACGGAGAGGACATGTATCTCCAAATTGCAAAAATAACTAGATGGAAAATAAAGGCGGTAATAAAAAAAAACAAAATCGAAGTTATAACTCAATCCCAGCAGAATGGCATCCCCCCAAGCGGCAGTCCACGCATGCGCAGTCCAGACCTCTGTGAAGTAAGCTGAGACTGGGAAATAATCGGCAAAATAAAGGGAAAAATAGCTCTTCTCTTCTCATTAGCAAATTTTGATTTCGAATCCCACATCAGAGCGTCTGTTTATTTTTTGAGAATCAATTTAATCAAGGGCTTTCGGTGGGCGGGGCCGTGTTTGGGTTTCCGTTTTTGGAATAGCTTGGAACGGTTGTAAATCGCGCGTTTGTGTTACACAGGCTAATACAAACTGGTCTTTTTTTTTCTTTTTTTTTCTCGTCCTTTCTCGCTTTCTCTCGCTATATCTCACGTCTTCCCGTTGTCTCGCTCTCTCTGTTTCTTATTCTCCATTTAGTTCATTTCCCAGACCTTCTTCCTGACGCATTCCCTCCACCCCCCCACCCCCCTTTCCCCTCTTCCTCTCCCTCTCGCCGTTCCCTCTTTCTCTCCCCTCGTTCCTCATGAAATTCATTGCCATGATTGATTTTTATTTTCATTTTTTTATTTTTGGAAGGGTTGGCAGCTGAAGCGATTTGTAATTTTTGGTCATTTTGTGCGGAGTTAAATTCAACAAGAAACATCGGCCTGGTTCGTTATTTGGATTTTTTTTTTTTGCAACAGCTGTGCATGGTACCTGTTGCAAAGAAGGTTGAGTGAACTTTGTTTCTCATCTGATTTACGCGGTATTGAAATGTTCTAAGATAATAATTGTTATTCTTCGTGTTTGCTAGGCTTTTTTTGTTTATGTGAATATATATGTATGTATGTATATATATATATATATATATATATATATATATATATATATTATATATGTTTTATGTGTTGTATATATAATATATATATATATATATTTATATTTATTTATACATGTATACACATGTACATACACACTTATGTGTGTGTCTGTGTGTGTATATGTATACATGTGTGTAAGTATGTATATATATATATATATATATATATATATATATATATACACACACATACATATGTATATATATACACATATGTACACACATACACACACACACACACACACACACACACACACACACACACACACACACACACACACACACACACACACACACACACACACACACACACACTGTATGTATGTATGTTTTTTTTTCAGAGTTGAGAGGATGGTATACATTATGCTGTATACTGTTTGTGGGGTTTTATTTTGTTAAATGTAATTATATGCAGTATTTATGAGGAAGTTTGTGGATGTATTTAGCTTTTATGTAATGTTATTGTTATTATTATTATTATTATTATTATTATTGTTATTGTTATTATTATTTTTTTGGAATATTGGCTATCAATGTCATTATTATTTATTTTTTATTTATTTAATTATTTATTTATGTTGTCACAATCATTATTACCTTCTGTAGTATTAGTAGCGAGACGATCATGATCTTGAGAAGTCTTGCGTTCCTGAGATCATTTGGCTACTTTTACTCCCCATTTTATCTTTGGAGTTTGTGGAAGTTCGTGTTTCTGGGAATTGTTTTGACTTTTTTTCTTTTTTCTTTTTCTTTTTTGAAAGAAGAGTTTCGTTGTTGTTGTTTTGTGAAAATAGTGGTTTGCTTTATTCCTTTTTTCTCTTCTTCTTTATCATTGTTTTTCTCTTTCCCTCATGTTCCTTCTCTCCTTTCCTTTCATGCCTCTTCCTTTCCTATCCTCTGCCATTATCCGGAATTCCCCTTTGCTTTCCCTCCCTTATTCGGTAATAGAGAAGGTCGGTGTGTAGGGAGAAGGGGGGGGGGGGGTAGAGCTAGGAATGGCGTTTCACCTCATCTAACTCTCCCTCACTCCTTCCCTTCTTCCGTCCCTCCTCTCCGCTCCTCTCTTCCTCCCTCCCTTATATCTCCCTTCCCTTCCTCCTCTCTCTCCCCTCCCCCCTCGCTCCTCGCGCTCTGCACTCGGTCGCCGTTCCTCCTCACCTTCTCTTCTTTCCCCCGCCCCCCCTCTCCTCCCTTTGTTCATCCTCCCCCCTCCCTCCCCCCTCTTCTCTTCCTCCCCCTCTCCCCCTCTCCCCCACGCCGTTCTACCATTTTCGATTTCCGGATTCTGACGGCGAGTGTCATCGAGTCCGGTTACCGAGAGAATCATCGTTGATTAGATCTGTAGCAAGGGTGTCTCTCAACATCTCTCCCCCCCCCTCCCCTCTATCTTCCTCTCCCTTCCCTTTCTCCATCTCCTTCTCCCCTTCAATATATCCTCCCTATTGTCTCCCTTTCTCTCTTCCTTTTTTCCTTTTACTACCTCT
>NC_061853.1:9084866-9089866 GCF_019202785.1 Penaeus chinensis | reverse complement strand
AATATGAAGGAAGGAAGGAAGGGAAAAGAAGGAAGAAGGGAGGAAGGGAAAAGAAAAAGGAAGAAGGAGAAAAATTAAGAAGAGAGAGAGACAGAGGAACAGAAAAATAGATGAAAAGAGTTCGATAAAAATAAGAAGGAAGAGAGAGGTAGACAAGAGATAGAAAGAGAAGCAGGGAGAACTCCACTCATTCATTTACCTATTTACCTATTTACCTATTTATTTATTCATTGATTTACGCTTTCATGAGTTGCCAGAGACCGGAGATTCTTGATCGTGGAGCCCTCCCCCCCCCTCCCTCCTTCCCTCCTCCCCTACGTCTTCCTTCTCCTTCCTACTTTCCCTTCTTCCCCCTATCCTCCTCGCCTCTTTCCCATTCTTTCCGTCCTTTCCCTCTTTCCCTCCTTTCCCTCCACACCTTTTTACATCCTCCCATCCTCCTCTCCCCTACTTCCCTACACCCCCCCCTTCCCTCCTTCCTCTCATCCCCTCTTTCTTTCTTTCCTCTCCTCCCCTCCCCCCTCCCCACCTCCTTTCTCTCCTACCTTCATTATCTCTCCCCTCCCCCCCTCCGCCATCCTTTCCTCCCCTCCCCCTCCCCACCTCCTTCCTCTCCTCCCCTCCCCACCTCCTTCCTCCCCTCCCCTCCCCCCTCCCCACTTCCTTCCCTCCTACCTTCATTATCTCCCCCCTCCTCTCCTCCCTCCTCCCCTCCTCTCCCCTCCCCTCCCCTCCCCTCCCCTCCCCTCCATCCTTCGCCTTCGAACCTCGCACCGTCTCTTGGTGGGGCGAGAGAGGGGGGGAGAGGAGGGGAAGGGGGGGTTATGAAGTCGAGTTGTTGAGGGTTTTAAGGTTCGGAAACTTTTTTGAAAGGGGTTGGGGGGGGTAGGGGACGAGGGGGCAGGGGGAGCGGAAGGAGGAGGGGAAGGGATGGGGGTGGATGAAAGGGCCAGAAGGAGGGGAGAGGGCGGGGGACGGGGTGGGAGGGAGGTGGGAGGGGAGGGACGTCGGGTCTGAGGGGTGGGCGTTAGGGTGGGGAGGGGCCGGGGGGGGAGGGTTGGAGGAGGGGGATGCTGCGGCGGCCTCTGCGTTTTGGCCCAGAAACTTTGGGGGTTGTTAAAATTCAAAAACTCGCGCTGGTTAGGGATTTGGCTCTGCGGAAAAAAAAAATGTTTATGTTTGGGGATGTTTGTGTGTTAAGCCATGATGTTGGGAGATGGATCTTTTTTTTTCCTTTTTTCTCTTTAGTTTTCTTTTTCTCGCTTTCTCTTTTTCCATACATATGCATAAGACAGACAAATAGATAAATGTATAGATATGTATACTTACATTATATAAATGTATATATGCGATCGCCTACGTAATATCTTGTTTTATGAGTAAGTATGTGTGTGTGTGTGTGTGTGTGTTTGTCTACACATACATCTATACAGACAAACACATATACGTACGTACGTACATTCATACATACATACATTCATACATACATACATACATACATACATACATACATACATACATACATACATACATACACACACACACACACACACACACACACACACACACACACACACACACACACACACACACACACACATACTTGTTCATATAACGACAAGATATTACGTAGGCGATCGCCAGGTCTTTCATCAGTATTTTTTATGCCACCGGTTATTTTGAGCCTATAGAAGCCAGGTAAAATAAAGGGGAAACCTCCAGATAAGTCAGTGTGTGTGTGTGTGTGTATGCGTGTGCGTGCGTGTGCGTGTGTATATATGTACAGGCTCTGTGTATATATGCATGTGTAAGTATGTATGTATGTGCGGGTGTATGTGTATGTGTGTATGTATATATGTATGTATGTATATATGTATGTATGTATGTATGTATGTATGTATATATGTATGTATATATGTATGTATGTATATGCATGTACGTGTATTGGCGTGGGTGAGTCTAGCATGTATTGATGCACAAGGACAACGTGTCATGTTGAATGTGGTGGGGAGCTAAGGTGCGTATATTGCAGGCCAGTGTACACGGCGGGTGAGGGGGGAAGGGGAACCGGAAAGGGGAGGAAGAAAAGAGAAAGAGTAAAGAAGGGAAGACAAGATAGGAAAGGGAGAAAGGGGAGAAAATATGGGAGAGGAGGCGAGAAGGGAAGAGGTTCAAGAGTGGAAGGAAGGAGAGGGAAAAAGGGAGAGAATGAGATGGCGGAATGTGAGACTAGAGAGAGTCAGAAGAAGAGATGATGTAAAAGATAAAGAAAGAAAGAAAATGATCATAACAGAAATACATATATATCGAAAAGAAAAAAAAAGCGCTGTGGTATTGTACAATGAAATGTCCCGATGTCTCAAAAACAGAAGACATCAATATGCACGTCTACCGGGAATCCGTACTGGTAAACAACCCTCCCCCCCCCACACACACACCCCACTCCCCCCCACCCCTCCGTGCCCGGCAAGAAGGAATGTCTGTCCGTCATACTCTTCAACATATTGGCAGACATTCAGACAGTCAGACATTTCTCTCGCCGTCGTTCGCGGATGACATATCGGAAAGTCTTCGATTAAATGCAGAGCGGAAGCTGAGATACGGCTTTTGTTTTCTTTTGCATTTTTTCGTTGTTTTCAATTTGTTTAATTGTTATTTTTGTTTGAGGGATATTTATATATATGTGTGTGTGTGTGTGTGTGTGTGTGTGTGTGTGTGTGTGTGTGTGTGTGTGTGTGTGTATACATATACATATATATATATATATATATATATATATATATATATACACACATAAATATACACACACACACACACACACACACACACACACACACACACACACATATATATATATATATATATATATATATATATATATATATATAGAGAGAGAGAGAGAGAGAGAGAGAGAGAGAGAGAGAGAGAGAGAGAGAGAGAGAGAGAGAGAGAGAGAGAGGGAAAGAGAGAGAGAGAAAGAGAAAGAGAGGGAGAGAGAGGAAGAGTTCCCTTTAACAACCAGCAAAATCCGACAATTAATTCCGTTAACATCATCAAAATTGCAACACAAAAGTGTATATACCTTTGGCAGGAATATAAATGATGCAATCGTATCAACGCAATTAATAGGTAAATAGAGAAGATAAAAAGAAATCAGGGAATGTGTGTAATGCCGTTCACGGTGTTCATACATATGTACTTCCACATACATTAAGTTTATACGTTATGTATATAGTTACAAATAGTTCTTATGAAATAATACTGTTCAATGTTTGAATAGGAGGGGGGCGTGGGGGACGCCCACGTGACACAACCACGTCGCAGCTGTTTCGTTGTTTGCTGAACATGTTATGGTGTTCTGCTGGACATGTATTCAAAGGGCGTTTTTATTCTATTTGCCAAGTTATTTTTAACAGACTGATCTTTTTTCCCTTGTATGTGTGTGTGTGTGTGTGTGTGTGTGTGTGTGTGTGTGTATACAAAGATAGATATATATGGATATATAGGTAGATAGATAGAGAGAGAGAAAAGAATTACAGACAAACAAAAAAGTATATACCTATGTATATATTTGCATTGCTAGCGATTTCCATTTTTATTATTTTTGTAACGATGTCTTTTTATTTTTCTCTATCTATATGATATTTTATTTTATTTTATTACTCTCTCTCTCTCTCTCTCTCTCTATCTCTATCTCTCTCTTTCTCTCCCTCTCCCTCTCCCTCCCCCTCCCCCTCCCCCTCCCTCCCTCCCTCCCTCCCTCCCTCCCTCCCTCCCTCTCTTTTCCCCTCTCTCCTTCCCTCCTCCTTCCACTCCCTACTCCCTCCTTTCCAGCTCTCCCCTTTCCCCCACTTCCCCTCTTCCCATCCTCCCCTCCTTCCCTCTTTTTTTCCCTGTTTTTCTCTAGCTGGCAGGCTCCTAACTCTTTTTCTCTCCCGTACCACCCTTCCTTTTACCGCATCGTCCTCTTTCCCTCCCGCTCTCTATCCCTCCGTCCTCTTTCCTCCTCATTCCTCCGTCCCTCCCTTCCTCTTTCCCTCTCTGTCCCTCCGTCTTCTTTCCTCCAGCCTCCACCTCTCCCTCTCTATCCCTTCGTCCTCTTCCTCCTCCCTCCCTCCCTCCTTCCCTACGTCCTTCCTCGATATGAGAGTCTTAACATTTCAGCAGATATCTTTAAAACTAAAAGTTGCGGCGTCCCTTTCATCCGGGGAAGTTTTGTATACATCAGTAAGAGTCTCGTAAGGTTATTGTGGAATTGGATGTCCGGCGTCTCACCCCCCTCCCCCAGGTCCCCACTTTCCTTACCCCTCCTCATTCCCCTCTTTGCCCTTCCCCCTCCTTATCCTTTCTTCTTTTCCCCTCTTTGACTTCTCCTCGTCCCCCTTTACCCTCATCTTCCCCCGTTTGTACTTACCGTACCCTCAGCCCTCCCCTTTCCCCTTTTGAGGGCAACGCTTCACTTCTCCGCCCCTCCCCCTTCCCCTACTTTCAGTCTTGCCTCCCTCTCGTCCTCTTCTCTTCTACCCCCCCCCCCCCTTATTCCGCTTTCTCCTCCTCTTACTCCTCCTTCTCCCCACCCCACTCCTCCTCTTCCTCTTCACCCAATCTGCTCTTTTCCTTTAAAGAGATGCAAGTGTTCCGTTGCGTAAAAAATGCGTAAAGCGTTCTTGTGCCTCTGTTGCGTATCTGGCTGAGAGCCTCTTTAAAGGGGGGGGGGGGGGGCTAAGGAGGATAGGATGGTGGTAGAGAGAAGGGAAGGGGTGAGGGAACAGGGTAGAGTAGGGGTTAGGGGTAGGGGGTCCCCGTACTCCAGCTGAATTACCTGGTACTTTGATTAAGTGAAAGGGAGGAGAAAAGAAATGGAATGAAGAGGGAGAGTGGGAGTAGGAAAAACGCTGGAGAAAATATGGGTTGTGGAAAGAGGAGAGGGAGAGGAGTAGAGGGGAGAAGGGAGGAAAGGAGAATGAGGAGAAGAGATGGAGTAAAAAAAAGGAGAAAGT
>NC_061853.1:9077366-9079866 GCF_019202785.1 Penaeus chinensis | reverse complement strand
ACAGCTTGAAAAAAATGAGCTGAAAGATCAAAATCAAAGTGGTGTTCAATTAGAAATTAAAGTTATGTGTACTTGAAATTAAATCAAAGTTATCCCTGAATGATGTCTTCAGCCGGGAAATAGAAAACGGAGTGCATAAAACCTAATCCTGGAAGGAGACGTGACGTTTATGTAAACCTTCAATGGTCTCGGAACGATTTTAAGCCAGCGGTTTCTTTCTTTCTTCTTTCTCCTGTTTATTTCTCTGCAATTTTAGAAAGAGGGGAAGGTGATGAGAGGGAAGGAGGGGAGAAGCGGGCGTTTGAGCAAGGGGTTTAGACTCCGTAAGCGAGCCCCATATTCACAACGAATCCCCATGACTTTACATACGCAGCGCAACCTATTGTTAGCAGAGCGAGAGAGGGAGAGAACACGATTTCAACGTATGTCCAAGCTTTTGGGGAGTGATGTGCTCTTGTGCATATAGACACGGTGCGTTTGTCGCTGTGTCGAGTTCGGGCTCATCCGCCGACTTCTATAGAACTTGGATATTTTTCTATAATCTATCTCTTGTCTCTCTCCTCTCTTCTTACTCCCTCGTTCACACTTCTTTCTTCTCCCTCTGCTTCTTTATCCATAGCGGAGATCATTTCTTCTCGCACGCACTCTCTATCTATCTATCTATCTATCTATCTATCTATCTATCTATCTCTATCTCTAGCTCTCTCTCCCTCTCCCTTCCCCCCTCCATCATCCCTCTCTCTCTCCATCCATCCATCCGACCCTCTATTTTTTTTTTGGAACACGGTGCATAAGCATAAGTGCATGATGCAATAAGAGTATGGAAAAAGGTGCCTCGGCAAGGGCTTGGCGGCACGCTGTACCGGAAATCAAGTTATGGAGAGAGAGAGGGAGGTGGAGAGAGAGACGTGGAAAGGTTGAAAGGCAGAGATGGAGATGGAGAGGGAAAGGGAGAGATAGAGGGAGGGAAAGGGAGTAATGTGGAGAGGAAAAGAGATAGATAGATAGAGAGAAAGAGAGAATAAAAGAAACGAGAAAGTACAAGGAGACAATGGGAAAGAAATTGAAATAAAGAGAGTCAAATGATAAACAAGGAACAAAAAGCAAGAGCGAGAAAAGAGAAGGAGATGGAGAGATCGTAGCAGATAGACAGAGACAGACAGACAAACAGAGTGCCACCAACTTCGGCAGGTCATTCCGAAATGAGGCACCGTTGCAACCGTATGAGACTTAGTCGCACGGAAACGATACCGATGCCAGAACGTGAGTAAATGGCGGGTCTTGCTATGTAGGCCTAGATTTCTTTTATTACCTTATCATTATTATCATTGCTGTTGTTATTATAATAATAATCATTATTATTATTTTATTGTTATTATTATTATTTATGGTTTAAAGTTTCCTACTTTTTAGTATAATTGTTTAAACAAACGTGATAAATGTGTATTATTACATATTCGTGCACATAAGCGTTTGGTACCAATAATGATAATGATAACTATGAATAAATGTTTCGAGAAGATCCTGAATACCTTTTCCAGGCGTGAAAAAAACAAAACAATTAAGGGATCCAGAGTATTTTTGACGCGTGTTATTATTCCACAATTATCCGGATTGTGTTTTGGAACTGTTTTGTAATTGCTTCTTATAGAAAGGAGATTGGATTTCTCCCACGGCACTCCTTGAGTCTAAGGCTTCCTGAATTTAGATTGTATGAATTGTGCCATTCGTTCGCGGTATCTACGGCGTTATTTTCCTGGTGATTGTAGCTCGTGTAGAATACAGCGAGAAGATTGCATTTTCTGGGTGTGTGTATAGCTCATGTCGGATACTGTTATGATTTCTGACGAGAAGATACAACTGTATTTAAGGAAAGGAGGTGTACAACACAAGAACATCTATATCCTCGGGAAAGCGAGTATCTAGCTCGTGTAGAATACTACAGTACCAGATACAAGAAGCCATTTAAAGGGTTGGGCGTAGAATACAGCCACAGGGCCAGACGCGAGAAGATACAACTATATCAGCGGGTAAGGGGGAGTGTGTGGTTTAGTGTAAGAGCCGTGGGTAAATGATTGATATGGCACGGTTTCTGGTCGTTCGGGGTATAATACATGGGCCAGGTTGTTTTAATATAAATGGCGTGAGGTTATTTATGTAACACTCTGCGTCAGTTCCAGTGTATAATGGATGGTAGGTAATTTGGGGTATGTAACTACTGCAGTTATGTTATTTTTTTCGGTGTGTTGTGTGTGTTAGGTTGAATAAATATGGTAGTTGTGGGTTGTTATATTTAGTAGGTAACAAGTTTTTTTTACTTTCTTTTTTTCTTTTTGTTAAATGCTTAGAACGGTTTGCGTGACTAAGTCGAGCGTTCGATGTTGTGTCTGTGTAAGTGTTTGTCTGTCTGTATTTGTACATGAAATTCATTGGCGTGTTGTAAAGGGACTAGGGATAAAGAGATACGAGAGATAAAGAGAGAGGGGCGACAAGGAGATTA
>NC_061853.1:9047366-9062366 GCF_019202785.1 Penaeus chinensis | reverse complement strand
AGAGAGAGAGAGGGAGAGAGAGAGAGAGAGAGAGAGAGAGAGAGAGAGAGAGAGAGAGAGAGAGAGAGAGAGAGAGGGAGGGAGGGAGGGAGGGAGGGAGGGAGGGAGGGAGAGAGAGAGAGAGAGAGAGAGAGAGAGAGAGAGAGAGAGAGAGAGAGAGAGAGAGAGAGAAAGAGAGAGGGAGGGGGAGAGAGAGAGAGAGAGAGAGAGAGAGAGAGAGAGAGAGAGAGAGAGAGAGAGAGAGAGAGAGAGAGAGAGAGAGAGAGAGAGAGAGGAATAGTAAGAGAGGAGAGAGTAAGAGTGCGAGAGAGAAGGTGAGAGGAAGAGTCAGGGAAGAGAGAGAGAGAGAGGATGAGTGAGAGAGAAAAGTGAAAGAGAAAGGGGGGAAGCGAAAGATGAAAAGAGAGACAGACAAACAGACAGACGAAAGATGGTAATGCTTCACGCAGTTTAACGTTCATCTGATATGGGAATTTCGGAGAGTAAGCGCCGGACGGAGTTTCAGTGACAACCAGCCAATCAGAACGCTAACTAACTTTCCCCGAGTCGGTAACTGGATTGCGGAGCTGCATGTCCTGTCATGATGGATGCTTCTTATTGATTAACTCATTTTGATTCGTCGGTGTGGGGGCGTCGGTCCGCCTGTGCGCGTGCCTGCTTTAGTGCGGGATGAATAGGCCTGTCTACAAAAAGAAGTTATGAAGTTTATATATATATATATATATATATATATATATATATATATATATTGTGTGTGTGTGTGAGTGTGTGTGTGTGTGTGTGTGTGTGTGTGTGTGTGTGTGTGTGTGTGTGTGTGTGTGTGTGTGTGTGTGTGTAATTGTATGTATGTATGTATGTATGTATGTATGTATGTATATATATATTGACAATGTATATATACAGATGCGGATGATGGCAGATAGTGGTCTGTATACATTATACCGAATATATGCAAAAGTATCTGCAGAAGCAATGCAACATTGAAACAGGACTGCCCAAAGTGTCGAAATGTCAACCGAAGCCTCCAGAATAAAGCCTCAACTTCGGGGAGGTGGCGCCCCCCCCCCCCACCTCCCCTTCTCTCCTCCCTTGGCTGCTGGAGGCTCGTGTTGATTGGCTTTAGGCCTTTGTTAAGGGCCTTGCTGATGACATGCGCCTTCTTCGAGTTTTTTTTTTTTTTTTCTTTTTAAAGTTCGCCTCGAAACTTTACAGCATTAATTATAACTTCCAGACGAGACCCATTAAGCTGTTTCTAGCGTTCCTCGTTCGTGAGGGCGCGAGAGAGGGAGAGGGAGACGAAGACGAACACGAAGCAGGATGATGAAGAAAGTTGAAGGTGAACGTGAAGGTGAAGAAGAACAAGAAAAAGAAAAAGATGAACATGAAGGGTCGAGAGGGAGGAAGAGAGGAAGAGAGGAAGAGAGAGAGAGAGAGAGAGAGAGAGAGAGAGAGAGAGAGAGAGAGAGAGAGAGAGAGAGAGAGAGAGAGAGAGAGAGAGAGAGAGAGAGAGAGAGAGAGAGAGAGAGAGAGAGAGAGAGAGAGAGAGAGAGAGAGAGAGAGAGAGAGTATATTAACACTCGTTATCATATACTTGTTAACCTCGCACTCCAGTTAGTTTAATTTTGTATTTATTAACCTCACGTTTGTTCTCAGAGACGGACAGACAAAGAGGGAGGGAGGGAGAGGGAGAGAGGAGAGGGAATCTCAATGCGTTATTCACGACTTGATTAGAAAGTTTGAATCGAGTTCCGGCCGTGCAAAAGAGTTCCCGACCTTAGCCTGTCAACCGAGCGATGACGTACATTCGCGGTCAAAAGTTCCCAAATTTCATATCCAGCTCCGCCGATCATATCGAGTGGCAAATTCTAGAACTATATCGATTAATGTCTGTGTCCCCATTTTATTGTGATTATTCCTACCACCCCCCCCCATTTTACCGATCAAAGTACGATCCTTAACGAATAGAATGGGACTAAATATCGCTGTCAGAGTTTGTTGCTGCGGAAGGGAAGCAAGTTCGGACTACAACTAAAGGTCAGTTAATGAAAAGGGGGGCGGGGGAGGAACACACTCTCCGGTTTTATGCGAATTTCGAATGCGTTTGCTTGCGTGATATGGAGTTTTTTTTTTCATGTAATATATGTTTTATAGTTTTTTTTTCTCTCTCTCTCTTTCTTTGAGTCATTGCGGTTTTGTGGTGAGCATGTTATTAACATTCATAACGCGTGTTGACACTTGGTTGTTGCTCAGTTCCAGCAAAGTCTTATACGAATATTTATAGATTGATAAGTAAATATATTTAAATAGATAGTTAGGCTGAAAGGGAGATACATCGATACATATAACTGATCAATAAGCGCGGTTGCGCCGACATTCGCGGGCTTGCATGGTTGTGCTAAGTACATGGGCGCTCATACACCACACAATGCACATCCCACACAGACATCGATATGGCTGAAAGGACGATTGTTTTCCTGTGTATCCAGTTACTCACTGTACAATTCCAAATGCCTTGGCCACACACGGCAAAGGAAGCCCCGGCTGACGGCGGAGGTGAAAGCGCCCTCGCCAATTTCCCCCGAGAACCGACGTCTCTCCTGAAGGACCCACGAGTGTAAAGTAAACAAAGATGTGGGCGGAGGAGGAAAGGGGGAGGAGGAGGAGGAGGAGGAGGGGTGGGGTGGGGTGGCGGGAGGTCCTCTTATGCCGTCACGCGTGGTGGGGAACGGAGAGGGTGGGGGAGAAGAGAGGAGGAGGAAAGATAAGAGGAGGAGAAGGGGAGAGGAGAAAGAGGGAAGAGAAGAAGAGGAAGAAATGGAAGAGGCGAATAGTGGGGGATGAAGAACAAGAGAATGAAAGGGGAGAGAAAGGCTAGAGGGAAGAACAGTAGTATAGGGAGAGGGAGAGAAGGAGGAGGAGCTGGAGGAGGGGGAAGGGGAGAGAGAGAGAGAGAGAGAAAGAGAGAGAGAGAGAGAGAGAGAGAGAGAGAGAGAGAGAGAGAGAGGAAATGGAGAAGGAGAGAAAAAAGAAATAGATGGAAGAGGAGAAGAAGGGTGAAATGGAATAAGAGATTGAAGGGAAGAGAGAGAGAGAGAGAGAGAGAGAGAGAGAGAGAGAGAGAGAGAGAGAGAGAGAGAGAGAGAGAGAGAGAGAGAGCAAGAGAGAGAGCAAGAGAGAGAGAGAGAGAGAGAGAGAGAGAGAGAGAGAGAGAGAGAGAGAGAGAGAGAGAGAGAGAGAGAGAGAGAGAGAAGAGTTGCATGAGAGGTCCGGAGCGTGCATGTGCGGTTAGGTTTCTTGCCTCTGATACTTGCTTGTTTTCCTCCGAGCCCGCAGCCGCCCGCCCACCCCAGCCCGCCCACCTTGCTCTCCTTGTGGGTTTGAGCTTTCTGATTGAGTTTTTCCAAGGTATCTTTGCACAGGTAGACACACTCCATCTTGATAAATATCCTAGGTGGCAGCTTCCGACCTAAACCTCGCCTCATCTTTATCCATTGCAAATGTTAAATATATTTTATATTTCAATTTTTCTCGGTTTCTTTTTCGATATCACAAATGTTGGTGCTGAGGCGTGGCTTAGCTTGGGAGTTGCCAACCAAGATTTTCATCAAGATAGATTGGGTCTACTTGTGTAAATATTCCTTGGCCAAATAGAAATGGAGCTACGTGGTTATATGTACCTCAAGTTTGTTGTTATATATCAAGATTCTTTTTTATTATCATTAGCTGTCTTCCTCTGTTCCAGTACTAGTTGATAGTGTGCATATATGTAGGTATAATGCTATTACTATTGTTATTATTATTATTCTACTGCTGCTACTGCTGCTACTACTACTACTACTACTACTACTACTACTACTTATAAGAATAATAATGATAATAATGTTAAGAGTAATACTGATGATGATGATAATTATACTTATAATAATAATTACTACCAGTACTCAGATATTGTTGCATATGGTACGTTATAATCTATTCAATTATATGTTTGTTTGGCTTTTTTGTTAATGTATTCAGTATTGTGTGAATTTCATACGCTTTTGTTCTTTGTTAATAAGATTTATTTATTATTTAAACTTTTAGTGACACCCGACCATTTAATAATTTTGCAGTCAGACCTGAATGCACTGTTGATCCTGAGTCATTCGCAAAATGACAGTTATTAATTTGATTTGTGACAAAGATATTTTACCAGGAAATGACCACATGGCTCCCGATCCCCCCCCCCCCCCACCCTTCTCGGCTCCCTCACTCCCCCACCCCCACCTGTTCTACTCGTCTCTCTCCTTCTTTCTGACTTGTACTCTCTTGTTTTCGTTCCCCTCGTGTCCCGTTCTCTCTCCCATTCATTCCTCCGAATTCGGTCCTTTCTCTCCCTCTTCCCTCTCTCTCTCTTCCACATTCTCTGTCTCTGCTCACTCTCAGTCGCGCTAAACCCCCACCCTTTTTACTTTCTTCCTCCCCCCCTTTTATTTCTGATTTCCTCTTCGCTTTCTAACTCCCATTCGTCCTCTTCCTCTCTCCCTTTCTCTTTTCCTATATCCCTTTCTTCCAGGGTTGCTCTCTTCCTCTCTCCCTCCGTCACTCTCCCCTTTCCTCCTTCTATGGAATATATATCAGTCTGTCACTAATCTTTTCCTTAGTTATTCTCATCGTGTTTTTCCCTTCTTAATGTATATTTTGATTTCCCTTTTTGTTTTGTTGACTTGATTTACCTTGTGGATGAGATAAGGGAAAAGAGGAAAAGGATGGGGGAGTGGAAGAAGGAAGAAAAGAGTGAAGAGGAGAAGGCAAAGAACATGTAGACAGGAAGAGGAAAATGAGAGGGAATGCGAGGTAGTAGTAGATATACAAGGAAAGGGATGAGAGGGAGGGAAAGAGGAATAATAAAAAAAAAATAAAAATAAATAAATAACCAAAGATAAAGGAACATAGCAGAAGCAGAGTAAGAAAACACATAAAAAAAAAAATGTTGAATAAGCAGCGCTTGTGGCTGTTGCTGTCAGCAGTACGACCCCTGGTGATGCTGACTCGTCACAACCCTTTGTACGATCCATCATGCTGTCAGAATGTTGTCAGACGCTTTGCCCTGACAACCAGCTGCCCACTCGACTTCCTGCCAACATACCCAGACCATCGAGCTATCTACCCAACCTCCGGGTGAGCTGTTACTCATACTCATCCCTGTGACTCAACCACTCATCTGGCCGTCACTTGTCCACCGTCCATGTCCAGCCGTGAAACAAAGCTGCATTTCCTGCCTCTCTGTTTGCCACTTACCCTACCACTTGGATTGTGAGGTCTCCAAGTGACAGATTATCCAACTGTTTCTCCTTTTACTTTCTCAACTTTTTATAGCAGTCGCGTGACTCTTGAAAGTAATAATAACGAGAATGAGGGTAATTAAGAGAATAATATAATTTATAGTACTATTACTACTGTTTATAATGGCAAATTAGGAATAATTGTAAATAGATTAAAGGGAAGAAAATGGTATGTGTACGAGTTCCTGAATAGATATATGTTAGATGTCTTTGTACGTATGTATGTCTGTATTTGATTTGTTACCATTACTTAAAGATATCAGGAGCACAGACAGAAGGCGCAAAAGAGGAGAAAGAAAGAAAGAAAAAGGAAGAGAGAGCAGAGATAAGAAAGCTCATATTCGCGGAGATGCGGCGAGAGGTTGCCTGTTTGGGCCACTTATCCCGACCATGAGAGGCGTCCATAGTACACACCTGAGTGCCTCTTGACCTTACCCCCCCTCCCCCTCCCTTCCCTTACCTCTACCCTTCTCTTTCCCCACTCCCTTCCCTCCACACCCCTACCCTTACCTCACTCCCTCCCCCTTCCCTCAATCCTTCCACTCACCTTTCCTCTACATTTTCCTTACTCCCTCCACTACTTCTTCCTTCCCTCCCCTCCTCCATCCCCTTCCCCTTTGCCCCCTCCTCCTGTTCCCCGTCGCTCTCCTCTCGTTTCCTCTCCCTCTTTTCTCATGTCTGGTTCTTGCCCTTATCTCTCCTCCTCCTCCTCCTCCTCTCATCCCTTCTTTCCCCTCACCCTTCCTCTCCACTTATTATTTATCTATCTTCCCCACTCTCTCCCCTTCCCCCACTCCCCTCCCCCGCCCCCCTTGCCCCTGAGCCCATCGGCCCTGATTTTCTCCCCTCTCGGGACGGCTGCAGTTGCGCGCGAGGGGCAAAGTGGGCGTCTTTTTGCCCTGGCTGGCGGCGTGGTTGAGTGTGAGTTGCGGCTTGAGCGTGGGGGCTGAGGGGCGCTGGGGGAGCTGTACTCGGTGTGTGGGGGCATTGTCTTTTTAGAGGGGGGGAGGGGTTCTGTTAGTTTTCTTTATTTTAATTTTCTTTTTTCTTTCTCTCTTTCTGTTTGTTTACTTTCGCTCACTTCCCTCCCCCCTCTCTCTCTCTCTTTTATTTTCTCTCTCTCTCTCTCTCTCTCTCTTTTATTATCTCTCTCTCTCTCTCTCTCTCTCTCTCTCTCTCTCTCTCTCTCTCTCTCTCTCTCTCTCTCTCTCTCTCTCTCTCTCTCTCTTTCTTTCTCTCTCTCTTTCTCTCTCTCTCTTTTATTCTCTCTCTCTTCTCTCTCTCTCTTTTATTCTCTCTCTCTCTCTCTCTCTCTCTCTCTCTCTCTCTCTCTCTCTCTCTCTCTCTCTCTTCTCTCTCTCTCTCTCTCTCTCTCTCTCTCTCTCTCTCTCTCTCTCTCTCTCTCTCTCTCTCTCTCTCTCTCTCCCTCTCTCTCCCTCTCTCTCCCTCCCTCCCCCTCTCTCTCTCTCTCTCTCTCTCTCTCTCTCTCTCTCTCTCTCTCTCTCTCTCTCTCTCTCTCTCTCTCTCTCTCTCTCTCTCTCTCTCTCTCTCTCTGTCTCTCTCTCTCTCTCTCTCTCTCTCTCTCTCTCTCTCTCTCTCTCTCTCTCTCTCTCCCTCTCCCTCTCCCTCTCTCTCTCTCTCTCTCTCTCTCTCTCTCTCTCTCTCTCTCTCTCTGTCAAGTTTCGTTTCGTTAAGCAATTAAAAATCATCCAAGTTTTCAAAAGCGAAATTAAGCTCCTATAATGCATCTGAAGGACAAGTTGTAAACAGGCTCCCCATGGCGTAAGTAAGAGCTTTTTGTCCCCGCTGAGAGCAAGGCTGAGATTAAGGCTCGATTTGAAGCGGAAAATAAAGTTGGAAATTGTCGTAAGAGAGAAAGAAAATATGAAAGAGGCAAATAGATCTCGAAATGAAGCAAGAATTTCTAACTGAAAATAAAGCTAAGGAAAAAAAAAACAAATCTTAATAATTATTCACCGAAAGTAAGTATTAGAATAGGATTTAGAATTATACTCTCACCAAAACTAAAACTTAGAATAAAGCTTAGACTCGTTCTCACCGAGAGTAAAGCTGAGAATAAAGCTGGAAATTATCCTCGCATCCTGTTGTTCCTTTGAAGGAGGCGAGTCGAGAGAAGCGCTCCTTCGAGGCGCCGGAATCCGTTGAGGCGACGCGCGCTGTCTTTGTTTCTTTGCGCTCTTCATTGTTTCGGGCTTGGTCTTTCAGTGCTTCGTGTCGCTCTCCTTTTTTTTTCGTTTGCTGTTTGTTTGACTGGTATTTTCTAAGTGTTGCTTATTTTCTTGCTTTCTTTCGTGTATGTTTTCCATTTTCTTTCTGGGTTTGTTTTCTTGATCCATTTTTCTTTGTTGTCTTTCCTTTCTATCCTTTCATGTTTTTTTCTTACTTTATTTTACTTTTATTCTCACATTCATTTTCTTTCCCCTCCTTCCCTTTATCTCCCTCACCCCTCCCCCCTCCCCCCTCCCCCCGTCGCAAAATAAGGACGCGAAAGTAACACCCTTTCCAGGTCGTAACGACGCGCCATGGGGGTCGTCATCAGGGAAAAGAAGGGGAAAAAGGTAAAAGATAAAAAGAAAGGCATAAGATAAGAAATGATAAAGATGTAATATTTTGAGAGATAATGTGTATGATTCACGGTTCTGCTGCCGCTCATATGTCTCTCTCGCTCTTCCTTTCTCTTTCTCTTTCTCTTTTTCTCTCATTTTTCTTCTCTTTTAACTTTCTTCCTTCTCCCTTTTTCCTTCCCTTCCTCTCTCCCTCTGACCCCCCCACTCATCCCCCTCCCTCTCTCCTTCTCCCTCCTTCCCTCCCCCTCTGTTCCTCCCTCCCTCCCTCCCTCCTTCCCTCATTCCCACTCCTTTTAATCGCCATGAATATTAATAAAAAGAGTACTACGCAGTATATGCTTCTCCTACGTCTTCCGTTTTCCTCTCTTGGGTCCTCTTTTTGGAGGGAAAGCGGGGGAGGAGGGGGTGGAGGGGAAGGGGAAAAATGCCAAGCCCGTTTTCCCTCTCTCTTCTTCCCTCCTTCCCTTCACCCCTCTCCGTATCTGGTCCCTCCTCTTCATATTCTTTCCTTGCTTTTCTCTTCCGAAATAACTATTACCCCCCTCCCCTTCTTCGTCCACATACCCTTCCCACTCTTTTCCTTCCCCCCCCCCAACTTTTCCACACCGTCTTACGAAGTAAAAAAAAGAAGCTACTATCCCCCTCCCTTTCAACCCCTTCTTCCCTCTACCCTTTCACCCCTCACGCTCCCTCCATCATCCCCCACACACCCTCCATCACCCCCACGCTCCCTCCATCACCCCCACACACCCTCCATCACCCCCACGCTCCCTCCATCACCCCCACGCTCCCTCCATCACCCCCACACACCCTCCATCGTCCCTGGATATAATGGGCGCCGGGCAGAGGTCGCGCGGGCCGTTGATGCTCCCAGTGTGGTAATAAGCGGCCTTATGTCCACCATGTCAGCACTATAGTGGCCGCTTTTTGACGGGGAGGGCCAGGAGGGCGGGGGGGAGAGGGGGAGAGGAAGGGAGAGGGGAAGGGTAAGAGGAAGGGAGAGGGTAAGGGGAAGCGGAAGGGGAGGGAGAGGGGAAGAGGAAGGGGGGAGAGGGTAAGAGGAAGGGAGAAGGAGAGGGGAAAGAGGAAGGGAGAGGGAGAGGGAGAGGGAAAGAGGAAGGACGAGGGTAAGGGGAAGTGGAAGGGGGAGGAAGGGAGAAGGAAAGGGAAAGAGGAAGGGAGAGGGAGAGGGAAAGAGGAAGGGAGAGGGAAAGGGGAAGAGGAAGGGAAAGGGAGAAAGAAAGAGGAAGGGAGACGGTGAGGGGAAGGGAGATGGGAGTAGGTTTGGTGGGGATTGCTAGGAGGGGGGAGGGGAGGTTGGGGTTGAGAGGAGGGGGATGGGGTTAAGGCAAGGAGCGTGGAGGGGAAGATACAGAAAAAAAGGAAGACACAAAAAGCGAGAGAGAAACAAAAAATAGAACACACTAAATATAAGAGGGCGAAATTGTATAAAAGGAATTGCAAATTGTAAAAGATGTAAATTAATAAAAGTGACACTGATATAAGAAAGAAAAGGAAAGGTAGACAATAAAGAGAAAAATAAAAAGAAGTGGAAGGAAAAAGAGATATAATGCTTAAGAAAGAAAAGACAAAGGGGAAAGATACGGACGAAAACAGGAAAAGGAAGAGAAAGGTGTAGAATAATTGCGTGGAAAGAGGAAGGAAGAAGGAAGCAAAAAAAAAGAAAAAAAAGAAAGAGGATTATAAAAAATAGAGAAACAAAGGAATAAGAATAGGATAGAGAGATAGAAAATATGTGTATATGTAAAATAAAATATAAATAATAATATATATAATATGATATATACATAATTAATGTATATATATATAAATATATATATATATATATATATAGATATATATATGATATATATATATTTATATATGATATGTATACATATAATGTATATATATATACTATGATATATATGTGTATATATATGATGTGATGTTGTATGTATGTATGTATAAGTGAGTGTGTGTGTGAGTGTGAGTGTTGTGTGTGTGTGTGTGTGTGGTGTGTGAGTGTTGTGTGTGATGTGTGTGTGGTACACATACATACATACAGATCTATACATATACATATACATATACATAAAACATGCGAGAGGAGAGGAGTACAGAGACAGGGAGGGAGGGAGGGAGGGGTGGGGAGGGAGGGAGGGGGGGGGATGTGGTAGGGAGGGAGAAAGGGAGAGAGGAGAAGAGGATAAAGGGAAGAGAGGGAGAGAGGGAGAGAAGAGAAGAGGGAGAGAGAGAGAGGAAGAGAGAGAGGAGAGGAGAGAGAGGAGAGAGAGAGAAGAGAGAAGAGAGAAGAGAGAGATAGAGAAGAAAGATGAAGTGGTAAGAGCGAACTAAAGGGAAGAAGGACGTATCTGCTGAGCAAGGTGGGGGTTAGGGAGGGTGAACGGGGGGGGGAGACCACTATGGCGGAAAAGACCCGCGTTAAGTGTAGATAGACCAGTCAAGCGAAGGAGAGGAAAGCTGGGGTTGAGATTCTGGGAAACGGGGAGGGGAAGGAAAGAGGGGGAGAGGAAAGGAAAGGAGAGTTACAGAGGAGACAGAAAGAAGGAAAGACAGACAGACAGATAAATAGGGGTTTGGGAAAGAGAAAAGGGATGGACATGCAGAACAAATAATACGGATAAATAAGGAAGGAAAAAAAAAAACAAAGCTGAAAACAGGACAAGGTATAAAGAGAGAGAGAGAGAGAACAGAAGAGGAGGAGGATAAGGAAGAGAGAAGAGAGGGGGAGTCAAGAGGCTGGTAACTGATACGACTCGGGGAGTTCAAGGTGTGAAAACAAGAGGCTGTGCGAGAAGGCATCACGGAAGTCACATGCCAAACGCGTCCGAAAAAGGAATAGAAAGAGACAGGAGGACGATAGTCAACCAAGTAAAGAGGAAGGGAGGCAATAAAATAAGTATAAACGGAGTAAGAGACAAAAAAAGAGGGATAGAGAAACAGATTGTGTGTGTGAGAGAGAGAGAGAGAGAGAGAGAGAGAGAGAGAGAGAGAGAGAGAGAGAGAGAGAGAGAGAGAGAGAGAGAGAGAGAGAGAGAGAGAAGAGAGAGAGGGAAAACAAACTGAAACGGCGATAAGAAGTCGACAAACAGATTAATCAATCAATCAACGAACTGACAAACCCCAATTCACGCATATAAAAAGTAAAGACAATAATAATGAACCGGACTGTTGATGTGCGGCCATGTTGCAATTACTCGAGAGGCTGTGATCACGTGAGCCAGGCTGGGATGAGGAGGGAACACGTGGTTAGCATCCACGCTTGCAGGAGGAAAGGAGGGAAATCAGAATAAGCGTTGAATAGCGTGAATAGATAAGTTGATAAAGATTGAGAGAAAGAGTGGGATAGAAAGAGCAAGAGAAAGACAGATATTCACAAATACAAACACAGACTATAGGCAAACAGACATACCGACAAAGAGGTAAGGGATAGAGAAACAAAGGTTGATAATGAAAGAAAAAGAAAGCGAATAAGATGAGAGAAGTGGAAAAATCACGTACTGAGAGAGAGAAAGAAATGAAGGCGATGTTGTAGCGTAATCCAGCTGACTTGACGCGGCCTCTTCGCCCCTTGAGTCAGCGCTGAGCTATTTGTGTGCGTGCGTGCGTTTGTGTGTGTTTCTGTGTCTGTCTGTTTGTTTGAGCTTGTCTGTCTGTCTTTGAGTCCGTCCTTATGTTTTTCTGTTTGTGTACATATATACACATCCATGTGTGTGTGAGATATATGCAGTAATGTTTGTATATGTTTCCACAATGTATGTATAAATATGAGTGGAGAGAGTCGCGTTCGTGCGTGCGTGTGTGCGTGCGTTGAACACATGCGTTTATGAAGTCTGCCCACCAGTGCTTGCTTTGCTTGCGTTTTTCCTCTGGCTGTTTTTCCCCAGCGGTCTTCGCTTGTTGCGTGAGGTTGCGTTGCTGTTGGTGCTTGGGTCATTCGAAGTACGTATGGCGGTCGTGACATCTTGTTATTGGCGCCGGCTGTACTTTTTTGGGATATTGTTATTTCTACATTGTTATTGTATTTGCATTGTGAAGTTTTATTTTCGTTCTTATTGTTGTTTTTTGTACTAGCTTTATTGTACTGGTTATTTTTTCATACTTGTTAGTCATCACTGTACTTCTTAGAAATGAAATAGCTATATGTTTTTTCGATAGACATTCTAGTTATCGTTAGTATAGATGAAAAAGATGAACTAATAAACTCTTTCCTTTCCCGCAGGTGAGTGACCACACGAATCACACCGTGAACGAGATGAGTTGGATGAGTAAAATGCTTAACGCTGCGTTGTGTATATATTTTGAAATATATTTTTCTTCTTTATTTGACGTTTTTAGGGGGTTTATTTTTTCTTACTTCTTCTATTCTATTTCTCCTGTCTTTTTGTTATATGCCCCTCTTGCTGAATGTGCCAAGGAGGAGGAGGAGGAGGAGGAGGAGGAGGAGGAAAAAACTCGTCGAGTAAGCGAAAGATAAAATGATTCACAAGCAGAACATGCGTTAGGGCGAAGTGTCAATATCTCTCTCTCTCTCTCTCTCTCTCCTCTCTCTTCTCTCTCTCCTCTCTCCACTCCTCTCCCTCTCCTCTCCTCTCTCCCTTCTCCCTGCCTCTCACTTTTCCCCTCTCCCTTTTCCATTCTTCCCCCCCCCCCTCTCCTCCTCCTCTCTCTTCTCTCTCTCTCTCTCCCCCCTTCCTCATCTCTCTTTTCTCTTTCCCTCTCTCCTCTTCTCCCCCTCCTCCTCTCCTCTCCCTCCGCCTCTCCCTCTCTCTTCTCTCCCCTCCTCTCCCCCTCTCCTCCTCTCCTCTTCTCCCTCTCGTCTCCCTCTCTCCTCGGTCTCTCTCTCCCTTCTCTTCTCCTCTCTCTCTCCATTCTCTCTCTCACTCCCCACTCTCTCCCCCCTCTCCTCTCTCTCTCTCTTCTCGCTCTCCTTCTCTCTCCTCTCTCTCCTCTCTCTCTCTCTCATCTCCATCGCCACCCCCCCACTTCTCCTCTCTCTCTCTCTCTCCCACTCTATCTCTTCCCTCCACCTCTCCCTCTCTCTCTCTCTCCATCTCTCCCTCATCACCTTCTTCTCTCCCTCTCCTCTCTCACTCCACCTCGCCTTCTCCTCTCCTCCACATCCTCCTCTCCTCTCCTCTCCTCCTTCTCCTCGCATCCTCTCCGGCATCTCCTCTCCCACGCTCTCCTTCTCTCGCTCTCACTCCATCTCTCCTCACACCTCCTCTCTCTCTCAACCTTCATTCTCTCTCCTCCTCTCCATCCTCTCTCTCGTCTCTCTCTCTTCTCTCTCTCTTGTCTCTCCCACCCTTTCTCCGTCCCTCCTCCCTTTCCTCTCTCGCCTCTCTCCTCCGTGCTCTCTCATTTCTCTCCTCTCCTTTCTCGTCTTTCTTCTCATCCCTCTCCTTTCTCCTCCCTCTCGAGTTTTCTATCTCTCCACCTTTTCTCATCCTTCTTTCTCTCCTTCTCTCCTCCCATTCTCTCTCCCTCTGTCTCTCATCTTTTCTCTCCTTTCACCCTCTTTCCTTTTTCTTCTTATTCTCTCTCTCTCTTCTTCTCCTCCGCTACTCCTCCCTCTCTCTTCTCCTCCTCTCTCCTTCTCCCTCCCTCCTCACCTCAATCCCTCTCTCTTCTCTTCATTTCCCCACTCTCCCTCTCTCTTTCTTCTCTCTCCCTCCGCCTTTCTCTCTCTCTCCTCCTCTCTCTCTCCCCGCCCTTCTTTTTCTCTCCTCCGTCCTCTCACTTTCTCCTCCTCTCTCTTCTCTCCTTCTCCTCCTCTCTCTTTTTCTCTCTCTCATGGCTCCTCTTCTCTCTCTCCTTTCTCTTTTCTCTCCCTCCTCTCTCCTTCTCCCTTCTTTTCTCTCTGGGCGGCCCTCTCCCTCCTCCCTCTCTTCTCTCTCTCTCTTCTCCTCCCCGCTCTCCTCTCCCCTCTTACTTCCACTCTCTCTCTTCCTCTCTCCTCTCTCTTTCTTCCTCTCCTCTCTTCGTCCCCCTCCCCCCTCCCTCACTCTTTCCTCTCTCTCTACCTCACTTCTTCCCTCTCTCTCTCACTCTCTCTTCTCGATCTTCTCACACTCTCTCTCTCATCCTCTCTCTCTCTCCTCCTCTCTCTGATATAGAGATAATAGATATAGAAAAAGTAAAAGAAGATAGCGATGTATAGAGAATAGAAAGAGAGAACGAAAGAAATGAAATGAAAGAAAAAAAGAAAAGAAAATAGAAATAAGAAATAGTGAGATGAGATATATAGATAGAGATAGAGATATAGATTGTTATTATTGTTTTGAGTTTTTTTTTTTATTTATTTGTGTTTTATATGTAATATATATAAATATATTTATAGGAAGAGGATTAAAGAAAATAGAAGATGTTGTAATAAGTGGTAAAATGGAGTAGGTGATGGAATGGTATAAGAATATAATGATAAAGTGTGTAGGATTTTTGGGTTAGGTAATAATGGGAAGGGTGTGGGAGTTGGAAAGGTATAAATAAGAATTAAAGGAAGAAAAAGGTAAGAAAAAAAAGAATGATTAAAGTGAAATAATTTAGTTAAAGAATAAAGAGGGAAGATATGAGGTTGAAAAAGGAACTTGAATATATATATGAAGGAATAGTGGAAAATGAAGATAAATGAATAGTGGGGATTAGAAGGAAGAAGAGAGAGAGATAGATATGATATAAGGATAGAGAGAGAGAAAAGGATAGAGAGAGAGAGAGATATGATATAGAGAGAGATAGAGAGAAGAGATAGAGAGAGAAGAGAAGAATATAAGGTAGTTATGGAGATATTGGTAAATGGAGATTTAATAAAATATGAAAGAAAATATGAGAAAGATAAGAGTAGAATGAAGAAAAAGGGAATATGGAGTAGAAAAGAGAAGGGGATGGGGGTTGTGAGGGTAGGGGGGAGGTGATGAATGGGGGGTGGGGTTTCTCTTTTTTTTCTGTTTTCAATTCTTGTTATTGTTATAGTTGGTATTGTTTTCATTCATGTTTTATTTATTTTTTTCGGTCGTTTTAATCTGTGCAGCTGGTGTTTTTCGATGATTTTAAGCGCCGTGTCG
>NC_061853.1:9042366-9044866 GCF_019202785.1 Penaeus chinensis | reverse complement strand
ACACACACACACACACACACACTCACCATACACACACCATACACACACCACACACACACACATGCATGCATGCATGCAAATATGCATGTATAGTGAGGGGTATGTCTCCTTTTACAATCCATAAAGAATCTACTCCCCCCCTGGCTGCCCCCCTCCGCCCAAGAACTTCTGAGGATCTCCAGTTATTCCGTATTTCCAAGTTTCCCTTTTCTCCTGAGGAAGCGATTTGCCTGGAGAATGTACAGGCAGTGAGTCAGAGGTCGGCGAGATGGGAGAGAGGAAGAGCAAGGAGAAGGAAAAGGGGGGAAAGGAGGAGATGGTTATGGGGAGGAAAGGGGAGGCGGATGGAGGGGAAGGACTGGGAGGAGGGAGGGGAAGGGAGAGAGAAAGAGAAAGAGGGAGGCGGAGGGAGGTAGGGAAGAATGATGGGGAAGGGGTTACAGAAAGAGCTATTTAGAGAGAAGGAGGGAGAATGAAAGAATTAGAATGAAAGAGGAGATAGTAGGAGAAAGAAAATTGTAATGAGAAATGAAACGGAGATAAAAAGAAAGAGAATAAGGAGAGAGAGAGAGAGAGAGAGAGAGAGAGAGAGAGAGAGAGAGAGAGAGAGAGAGAGAGAGAGAGAGAGAGAGAGAGAGGGAGGGGGCGACAGACTGCTATGGTAAAGATGCCGACCCTAGGCGACGTGTCTTGAAAGAAAGATTTACTGGTTGTTAAAAAAATATATATATGCTGGGGTACATCCAAGTCTTTCATCTCTCCCTTTCTTTCCCCGTTTCTGGGAGAGCGAAAGGGGAAGATGGAGTGACAAAAAGACCTCAAGTAAGGCCGTTAGTCAGATAGACGGGTAAACAGAAATGCAGCTAGGCTATTGTAAAGGGAGAAACCTCTAGTACCTCAGTTTATTAGCTAGTTAGATAGATGGATAGATAGATAGACAAAAAGACAGATAGATTGATAGATATATAGATAGATAAGTAAAGTAATAAACTGGCAGTCGTACTAGAACAGGAATTAGAGAGAGCGACACAAGATGTAACTAGTAAGACGCCGTCAGAAATGCATAATCATACAGCTTATTTTCATACTATTATATATTCTCATATTTTCATATTTCTCCGTCTGTTCACATCGCATCGTTCACGTTTTCCCATTTTCCGCGTATCATTTTTTACCACTAACTAAACGTCGCTTGACTAAACGAAACGGGAAATAAGTCCCAGGCCAATTAAACAGAAAATCGACATCAAATAAACCCATATATAAGGTCGCTCGCCCGGGGTAATTTCCATCAGGAATTCGATTACTGCAGGAAGCATATGTGCGGGGGAGGGGGGGGGGGGGGGTTGTGGCAGTGTGCAGTGTGAGGTCTGTGTGTGCGTGTGTGTGTGTGCGTGTGTGTGTGTGTGTGTGTGTGTGTGTGTGTGTGTGTGTGTGTGTATGCGTGTGTGTGAGGTCTGTGTGTGCGTGTGTGTGTGTGCGTGTGTGTGTGTGTGTGTGTGTGTGTGTGTGTGTGTGTGTGTGTGTGTGTATGCGTGCGTGCGTGCGTGCGTTCGTGCGTGTTTGTGTGTGTGTGTGAATTTATGTATATGCTATGTATGTATGTGTTTGTTCAGTGTCACGGCAAGGTCAGCACAGCGGGATTGGCCACGATGCCCTCCCCCCCTTCCTTGCCCCTCTCCCCTCTCCCCACTCCCCACTCCCCTTCCTTGTGTACGCGAGCAATTAGCGCAAATTGCTCGGAGATGAGTTGATTAAGAAGGTCGCTTAGTGTCCGAGATGGTCGCCCTTGGCTGACCCCCACGAGGCGCTAGGCTGCATTCAGAATGAAGTGATGTTTAGCATTGGATTATTAAATCGAGATATACCCGTAGATGTCGCCCCTCGCGGTGGTTCCGTTGAACAGCGCCGCACGAACCTTTGTTGTTTGTTAAAGGGACGCGTCTCTCTCCAAACCTGTAATGGTAGACCGTCCTTTACCCCCCCCCCTCCTCCCCGCTGCCTCCACTTTCCTGTTCCTCTTCTGCGTCTCTCCCTGCTCCCGTTTATTGCTCCACCTTTCCTCTCCTTTTTCTGTGTATGATCCTTCGCCTGTTTATTGTTCCCCATTTTGTTTTCCTCTTGTACGTCTCTTCCTGCTCTTACGTATTTCTCCCCCTCTCCTCTTCCTCTTCTATATATTTTCCTGTATATTGCCTCCCCCCCACTCACCCTCCTATTATTCAGCCTTTCATCCCACTGTTTTCCAAGCCCCTCTCCTACACTTCTACATCCTTCCTTCCTTCTCTCCCCCCTTTTTTTTTTTTTCTCCTCTTCCTTTATTCTCTGTGCTATGTTTAGCATTTATGAGTTAACTTGTTGCTGTTGCAAGAGAGAGAGGGAGAGACAGACAGGCAGGCAGGCAGAGGCAGAGATGGAGACAACGACAGAGACAGCGAGCGGGAGGGTAGAAGATAAACAGACAGGCAGACAGCCATACAAACATTTATATACCAAGACA
>NC_061853.1:9027366-9032366 GCF_019202785.1 Penaeus chinensis | reverse complement strand
CTTTCATATATCCCCCCCCCCCCCCTGTACGCACCAAATACAAGGTCGACGCAATCTCCTGGTAATCGCTCACTGTGCTTTGTCGAGGCTGTCACGCGCCGACCGAAGAGCGGCAGGTGGAATGACAGACCAAGGCAGGCTAACACAACTGTCATGAGGAGATGATGAGGGGGGAAAGAGGAGATGAGGCGGAAGACATGTAGTTATGAGGGGGGGGGGGTATGAGTGGTTTTGATTTGCGTTTATTATGATGGTTGGTGTTTATTTCTGGTCAGTTTTCTTTAGGTTTTATAAAAACTGTTGTAAAATGTCTTTTGTAAGGATTATATATTTTTGTAGTATTACAAAATGTGAAACAATATTGGAAATCGTGATGAAGCAGATAATGAAAATAATAATTATGATAATAGTTATAACAACAACAGTGACAAAGGCAACGGCAGCATGAACAAAAGTAAAAACAATAACATTAGTAAAGGAACAGGTTAGTAATTGACAAGAGTTTCACACAGCATAAAATTGCATGACTTATCTTGTGACAGTTGATAATAGCATTAGAAAGGCTTTGTGTGTTTTTTTTAACTTTTTTACTTCTTATTAAGGTTGGCATTAAGTGCTCACCTTAAAGTCATGACAGTTTAGTGGCAGCGATGCCATGTAGTGTCATGTGGATCGGTTCGCTTACTCTCTCTCTCTCTCTCTCTCTCTCTCTCTCTCTCTCTCTCTCTCTCTCTCTCTCTCTCTCTCTCTCTCTCTCTCTCTCTCTCTCTCTCTCTCTCTCCCTCTCTCTCTCTCTCTCTCTGTATCTATCTATGTATCTATATCTTTTACATTTTGATTTTTTTCTCCTGCTGTCATTATTGTTCTTAGGTTCACATTTATATTATTTTTATTCTTTTATCGTTGTTGCTTTGGTTATCAATATCACTATCACCATTATCGTTACTATGAAAATTATTACTTACTTCCTCCACAAACTTAATTGCAAAAGCCATCGTTCGTCTGCGCATCTTCGTGACACCAAGATCCACCTGACGACAATGCAGAGGGATAGGCTTGCAAAGTGCCATTGCATTTGAGACCAACATGGCATCTCGTCCCTCGTGACAGTTAACGGCTTTCGCAGAATGAATTACCTAGATTTCGTAGCGGTTGCAGTGTTGCATTATCTTGCAACTAGGTGCTGAAACGAGGAGGGGGAGGTAGAGGGTGTTGGAAGTAAGTGTTTGTGAACCGGGGATATTGGTAAGGGAGGATGGTGGGTTATCTAACGTGTTAATTTGTGTTAATTTGTGTGTGTGTGTATGTATGTATGTATGTATTCATTTATTCATTTATGCATAAAGTGAATATATGTACGTTTGGCCTTTCTTTTGTCTCATCTGTTTTTTTAATGTTTCTGCTTTTGCCTTCTCATTGTCCCTTTCTCTCTCACTCTCCCCGTTCTCTTTATCCTCCTGCCCACCTTTCCACTTTCATCGGATTTTTTTTCGCTCTCTCACTTCTTTCCTCCCACTCTTCCTTCCCACATCTCCTGCCCACCTTTTGTCTCCTTACCCGTCTCCCTCTTATTTTTCTATCCATCCTCTCTCCCTCTCCTTTCCTCTTCCCACTCCCCCCGCCCCTCTCTCCCTCTCTTTCTTCTTCCTTCTCCCTCTTATCTTACCCGACCCCTCTCTTTCCCGTCCCACTATCCCTCTCTCCCTCTCCCCCTCTCCTCCTCCTCCTCCTCCTCCTCCTCCTCCTCCTCCTCCTCCTCCTCCTCCTCCTCCTCCTCCTCCTCCTCCTCCTCCTCCTCTCTCTGCCCATCCTCTGTCCCACTTACTCCCTTCTACTTTATCTTATTTCCCTCTTTCCCTCCCTCCTCCTTTCTCTCCCTCTCTTCATTTCGTCTCCCCAGTCCCTCTCTCCCTCCTTCTCTTCCACCCCTTTCCTCCCGTCCTACCCTTCCTCTCCCTCTCTCTTTTCTTTCCCATCCCTATCTTCCTTTCTACATTCCCCAGTCCCTCTCTCCCTCTCCTCTCCTTCTTCTTTCTCAATGTGATTTAACAGACGCTTATTACTCTCGAATTACTTCACTCCCTTAGTACTTTCTCTGCAATTGCTTTGCATATTCTGCAATATATTTTATGGCTGTTCTTTATTATTACTAGACATAAAAACAACGCATAATGTGATGGTTATATCCTTTGCAATTTTAGCAAAAAAGAAACCAAAAATAACCTTTTATTTTTTGTTGATTTATTTATTTATAATTTTGTTTTTTGCCGGTTTGACCTTTCGTCAAGTTAGATTTCATTTCTATTTACTTATTCATGGTATTTTCTTTTGTATATTTCATTCTTCCTTTCTCCCTTTTTCTTTTTTCTATTTCTTTCTTTTGTATATTTATTTTTATCTCTCCCTTTGTTTTCTTATATTTCCTGAACTATATTTCTTATATCTCTTATTTCATTTTCCTTTTTTACTTCTTTTCCTTTCGTTTTTACGTCATCTTTTCCTTCACATCCTCTGCCCTCTCCCCCCTTCCTCCTTGAGTGCAGACAGAGGGTCGAGGCGTGTTTTGAGGTGATAATGATTCAGTTAATGATGATGGTGATGATGATATGGTAGCAAAAATATATTTTTATCTGTCCCGTATCTGTATCGCTATATTACTGCTGTTTTCTTTTTCTTTTTTTTTCTTAATTTAGCTCTCTCTCTCTCTCTCTCTCTCTCTCTCTCTCTCTCTCTCACACTTTCTCTCGAATTTTCTTCCTTTTCTCATCCTCCTCCTGTCCTCCTCCCCCTCCCCCCGCCTGTCCCTCCCACTATCTCTCTGTTTGTGCTTCGCGCGAGGGTAAATTAATGCATTTTTAATGAAATATTTAGAAGGCCAAATAGAAAAGAATCTGGGCGTAGAATTTCTTCACTTCGTATTTCGTTTTGAATTAAAGCAAGTGGGAGAAGGAAAAGGGAGGAAGGGGCAAAGGAAACGGAAAGGGAAATGGAGAAACAAAAGAAGGAAGAAGAAAAAAGAGAGAGAGATGGAACTTTAAATGGTGAAGGATTTTAAGAAGGGAGGTAATAGAAACGAACAGCAATAGATTAGGGAGAGAGGTATAAAAAAAAGAGAGTGAAAAAGAAAGAAGCTTCAGAAGGTCGTGTTGCCGTGTCTCGCGTGCGTGTGGGTGTCAGCCGATAGCGGAAAGAGCGCAAGATTTGTCATATTCAGCGACATAGTACGCATTTATATATATATATATATATATATATATATATATATATGTATGTATGTATGTATTTGCGTGTGTGTCTATATAAATATATATATTATAATATATACATATATATATATATATAATATATACTTATATACATATATATGTATATATGTATATATTCTTATATACATATATATGTGTGTGTGTGTTTGTGTGTGTGTGTGTGTGTGTGTGTGTGTGTGTGTGTGTGTGTGTGTGTGTGCGTGTGTGTGTGTGCGTGTGTGTGTGTGCGTGTGTGTGAGAGAGAGAGAGAGAGAGAGAGAGAGCGAGAGAGAGAGAGAGAGAGAGAGAGAGAGAGAGAGAGAGAGAGAGAGAGAGAGAGAGAGTGAGTGAGTGAGTGAGTGAGTGAGTGAGTGAGTGAGTGAGTGAGTAAGTGAGTGAGTGAGTGAGTGAGTGAGAGGGAGAGAGATACCTGTACATATGTACACTTTCTAGTTTACAGTGTAAAAACGTACGCTCTGCAAGAATAGACGCCTCACGCATCCCCCATAGCCTGCTCTCGCTACGTGCTTGTAAACTACGATCGAGGGAAGGGAACATTTTGCAGGTTTTATTACCTGTAGGCGAGGAGGAAGGTAGGCATGGTGAGAAAAAGAGACAGGCGGGAACACAGACAAACACAGAAGATGAGATCAGAGGAAAAAAGAGAAATGGGGGATAGGCAGAAATTGAGATGAGGAGACAGACAGACAGAGAAGCTATAAAATAATAATCCAAGGAGACAGAGGGCCGAACACGGAAACAAGCACAAACCAAGAACAAAGAAATCGTTAGTGAAAGCGATAGAGTTGAGCGAGTGCGAGAGTGACGAGGGTATTTCGGGCCGCACGAGCCAACCAGCGCCGGCAAAGGACAGGATGATTGACATATGGAAATTAACAAGCACGAGCAACCCCCACCATCCCATCCCACCCCATCACCTGGACCTCCCTTTCCCCACCCTTCTCCCCACCTGAGACTCACCCCCTCCCTACCCTCCTTTCGGCCTCCACACCCCTCCACTCCACCTGGATTCCCCCCACCCATCTTTCCTCTCCTCCCCTCCCTCCTTCAAACACCCTTTCCTCCCCTTTAGACTCACACCATTCCCCTCCCCCTTCCCCCTTCCCCCTTCCCCCATTCCCATCAACCGAACACATCTTACACACGCACGCTGTCCGATCGTCTGGAATTCCAAGATGGTTCCTCGCCGCCGCACGTCGGAATAATCGGAATTTATGTATTTCTTCGGTTCTGTTTCTTGGTGTGAGGGTTTGGTGGAGGGGGGGGGGGTAGATGGAGGAGGGGGAGATTGGTTTCACTGCGCGGTTCGCTGGTTCGGAGCGGTTCGCCTGCCGTTTCGAGGGATCCATGGATGGGAGGGGAAATTGAGGACTGCTTTTCTTAACCTTAATTTTCTTTCCTCTGCCCCTCCCTCTTCTTTTCATTTCCTCTCCTCTTCCCCTCCCCCTCTCCTCTCCTCCCTTTTTTCCTTCCTCTTCCCCTCCTTTTCCCCTCCCTCTCCCTCTCCCTCTCCCTCTCCCTCTCCCTCTCCCTCTCCCTCCTCTCTAATCCTGTAGTGTTTTTCTATGGTGCCCTCCAAATCCTCAGGAATATTTCGTACCCCTGCTTGCCGCGTTTGGATTAAAGTCTCACTCTAGCTTTTATATATAGATCCACATGCATACGCCTCTACATATCTATCCTTGTATCCGCTCCCTTTATCCCTCGTAGCCTGGGAACTGCAAATGGTGGTCG
>NC_061853.1:9008016-9022266 GCF_019202785.1 Penaeus chinensis | reverse complement strand
TTGGTTTGCGATAATCCTTCTGCCCATTGTCTGTGGAGTTCCGAGATTATTTATCTTTTTATATGTCAGCAAAACGAGTGAAAGAAAAAAAAGGTTTTATTTAACATAGCTTCCACAATTATGTTGGAGAGCTTGAAAGTTCGAAAAAAAAGATTGTGAAAATCATCATCATGAATGGATTTAAAAAGAAAATCTAAACTAAAAATAAAAATTAAACCATGAAAAGATAAAAGACCAAATGATGCAAAAATAATTGTAAAAAGGATAATCATGGATAGACAAATAAAATAAATATTGCAAAAATAAAACACTGATAAAATATATAATTCCAGCTTAAGTGCCAAGCCACTAATATTTAGAGATTCCTAACCTAACGTGTTTTGTGTTTCGAATGTAGCACGCAAGCCCATCGCATGCCGTGAGATTTATCCTTGGAGTCGATCTCTTGCAATCTTGGCGTGCTCAGGTGAAGATGAGAGAGCCGTGAGCGCTTCTTCAAGAAGGGCAGGGGTGTGTGTGTGTGTGTGTGTGTGTGTGTGTGTGTGTGTGTGTGTGTGTGTGTGTGTGTGTCTGTATCTGTGTCTGTATGTCTTTCTTTTCTGTATTCTGCTTATAAATGGACCAGTTTATTTATGTGGCTCGTAAATTATAAGTCCATATTCCTTCACTGCATAATCCCATTTCACTCCCACCCTCATCTTTATTCATTGCTTCTTCTGATGAATTTGTGCTTATTACATATCTCTAAATATTTTTTTTTCGCGATATAGAAAATATTTTCAAAGATTTTACTACGTTCAGGTCGTAAAATAGTTACTCCATGAAGCGATGACGTTGTCCGGATGGAGGCGAACCGCAGAGCCTCGGATTCTGAACCCTCTCGCCCATTTGCATCTTCCTCGCCGCCGGGGCCCTCCGCTTTAATGAGAATAATAACAAAACAATAGTTGTGATATAGATTAGGGATGGAAGGGAGGGCTTGAGGGAGGGAGAAGGGAAGTAGGAAGGGGCGAAGGGATGGAGGAAGGGGGAGGGGGGGGAGGAAGGCCTAGAGAGGAGGGAGGGAGGGAGGGAGGGAGGGAGGGAGGGAGGGAGGGAGGGAGGCTTAGAGGGATTGAGGAAATGAAGAAGGGAAGGAAAGAGAAAAGGAGTGAAAAAGGGAAGGAAAGAGGAGAGACAACTAAGGAGAGGGAGAAGAGAAAGTAGAGAGAAAAAAAATTAAAAAGTAGGAAGTGGAGATAGAGACAGAGAGAGAGAAAGAAAGACAGAGGCAGAGAGAAATTAGAGAAAAATAGTAGAGAAATTGTCAGAGAGAGAGAGAGAGAGAGAGAGAGAGAGAGAGAGAGAGAGAGAGAGAGAGAGAGAGAGAGAGAGAGAGAGAGAGAGAGAGAGAGAGAGAGAGAGAGAGAGATCGGCGAGTGGGCTTTAATATTAATGGGATATTAGAACGAGGCTTCCGCTGTGTGCATCTCGTCCAAGATGGAGCGAAGCGGAGCGAAGCGGAGCGAGGGTTCAGCAAAAGTGTTTGTTTTAATAAATTGAAGGAAAAATAACAATACAGTTTACAGCGAGGAGACGTGTATATATATATTTCAAAGATTATTTTATCTTCTATCTATAGTAATAATCAGATCTGATTTTGGAAAATGACGTATATCAAATATGATGGTGTATACGAATATAATATCTTTTTTGGCTGTCCACGTATTTATTAGTGTATGCATATGTCCAGGCCTTTTCAACACGATAATGTCAACACTTGTCGACAGCTTAAACATTTGCTTATAATATTGAAAAGGAACTGCGCCTTGTGTTGTTTCTGAAGTTACATGGCGCATGTGTATTTTGATTATCTGTGATAAAAAATAATGTGTTTTTTATTACTTGTAAAGAAGGAAATAAGGGTTACAGTGTATTGATTAGTCTTCCTAAAGAAAAGGAAAAAAGAGAACAGTATTTTGATTACCTTTAAAAATATTTAATAATATTAATGTGTTTTTTGATTACCAGTAAAAATATGTACTTTATTTTACTGTAAAAATGTGCTATGATTAGAAGTAAAAATGTGTGTTTTGATTTACAGTATATGTACGCGCTTCTAATAATAATAGAAAATATTATGTTCAAGTTTAAGATTTGAAGACATGTTCAGAAATATATTTTGATCAACCCTGGTTAGTTTTTAATCGAATTCTGTTATTTTTTCAATATTTATTTTATTTTTTTATTTTAAATTACTATTTCTTTATAGTTGTGTGCGTTTGTGTGATTGTTCAGTATAATAGTGATTATAGGTCAATTTTTTTTTTTTTTTTTCCATGAAGTAATATGTTTATATATTTGTTTAATTTATCCTAATGCATGATTTTCATTCACTTAACGTTTAAAGTGTGTTAAATAATTCCTTTATTAAATCTGATGTGTTCTAGATTTTCTAGAATAAAAGCCAGTTACACCCTCGGTCATTTATTAGGTATGTTTTAGTCACTTTATATGTCACTATATTTTTAATCATAATTGTTACAGTTTTTAGTATTTTATCATCAAATATTTTTATTATCATTATAACTATTATTGATGTTCCTAATGATCATGACTACTACTGCTTTCTTTGTAATTAATATTTTAATTAATTATTACTAGTACTATTTTTGTGAATAAATGTTATTGTTGTTACCATTAATGCCATTAGTCTTACTGCGAAATTTACTCAATGTATTATTAATACCTGAATTGATTATATTTATGAATAATATTTACCACTGTTGTTCTTATTCTAGTGTCATTATTGCAAATTTTTTTCTGTTTTTGTTTTTTTGTTTTATTGACGTTGACATAGCTGTCATCGCCGTTATGTTTTTAGCCCGTAATTATTCATTACCATTTTAGTGTTGTCATAGCTCCAGTGTCATCTCCCTCTTTCCTTTTCTCTTCTTGTTTACGCCTACGATCAATACCCCTCCCCCCTTCCCCCCCCCCCTTTTCTCCCTTTTTTTTTTGTATAGGCCGGCGGAGTGCCCTCGACTCCCGAGGGTCGAGTGAAAGGGCAGACATCCCTCGAAGTCTTTGTGTCGCCCGGGAAAGAGGGGTCGATATCCCATTGGGGGCGTCGGGTGTCGAGTGGCCGTGTCGATTTTGTCTGGGGCGGGGGTGGGGGGGGTGGGGGATGGGGGAGGGGTTAGGCGTTATAGGGGAGGGAGGGGTGTCGTTGGGAGGAGGAGGGTGGGGGTGTAGAGGGGTGTTGGAGTGGGCGTGATGGGTGGTGGAAGGTGGAATGTGGTGGGGTAGGCGTAAAAGGGGGGGGGGCGGAGAAAGTGGGGAGTGGTGGGGTGGGAGTAACGGGGGGTTGGGGGGGGTTGGGGAGTGGGTGGGATGAAATAGAAATGGGGGGGGGGGGCGTGATATACACTCGTGTGTGTGTGTGTGTGTGTGTGTGTGTGTGTGTATGTGTGTGTGTGTGTGTGTGTGTGTGTCTGTGTCTGTGTCTGTTCGTCTCTGTCTTTATGTCTGTGTGTGTGTTTGTATGTGAGCGTGGGAATGATAAGAAGGAGAGGTAATATGATATAAATTAGATTCATAGAATAAGGATCTTTCATATTGGTTAAATCTATGAAGCTGCATAATTCTGCCCTCCGGGAATAAAACTTTTCAGGATCTCGAGCTTGTAACATGAAAGAGACAGGAGGATGAAAAGGCTAGAGATGAAATGGAAAAAAGACGAAAGCATATAAGAGAGGAATAGAAAGTGAAAATAGATAGTAAGGGGAAATGAGAAGATTTTGGAAACAGAAAAGAAATGATAAAAAGAAGTAGAAGTAGAAGGAGGAAGGAGAAGGAGAAGGAGGAAGATAATGGAAAAAGGATAGAAATGAAGATATAGGAAATTAAAAGAGAATGGAAGAGAAGAAAGAGAATGAGAGTGAAGGAGAAAGTGAAAGGAGTTAGAACGAGGGGAATAGAAGAAATAGGAAAAGAAAAGAAGTGATAATGAGTAAAACAAAATAAAGAGAGAGGAAGAGAGAAAGGGAAAAGTGGAGGAAAAGAGAAATAGATAAAAGTGAAAATGGGAAGAGATAAGAAGGGAGAGGAAATACTAGTCGAAAAAAATGAAAGGAGAGAGAATTCGAAAAATAAAGTTGGAAAAACTTCTGCGAAATGAAGTTAAAAAACGCCACATATATAATATTCATACCAAATTGTCCACCAGCCTCACCCGCTCCCAAGCCATTTTACCTTTAGATTTTTAGGATTAGTGTTGTTGATATTACTATTATTAGTAATATTAGCATTATCATCATTATCACTATTATTACTGCTAGTAATATTACTTTTACTACTACAACTACAACAACAGCTACTACAATACTACTACTACTACTACTACTACTACTACTACTACTACTTCTTCTTCTTTACTCTCTTATTACTATTATTATTATTATTATTATTATCATTATAATTGTCATTGTTCTTGTTGTTACTACTATTGCTACTACTATTACTGCTTCTACAATTATTATAACTACTACTACTACAATAATTACCTCTACTACTAGTACTACTACTACTACTAATTTCTACTACTCCTACTACAGTTGTTATTATATTTTACTGTCATTATGACAAATATTTCCGTATTTTCATCATTCTTTCTCTCTCTTATCCTGACAATCACCTCGTTGCTGGCCACCGGTTAACCTGTAATTAGGTAATGACTCAATGGTAATTACGTGTTAATTGGCCAAGTTTTGCCCCGTTTTAACACTTCGTTTTCACTCGCAGTGGTTGTTAGTTGGGATAATTACTCCTTTTGTGGATAAAGGTAAGGGGGATAAGGATAAGGAAGGGTAAGAGAAGAAGATTATGTTATTTTGTTTCCTTCTTACTGGAATTTCGGGGATTAAATGTATTTTGTAACACTCTCTCTCTCTCTCTCTCTCTCTCTCTCTCTCTCTCTCTCTCTCTCTCTCTCTCTCTCTCTCTCTTTCTCTTTCTCCCTCCCTCCCTCCCTCCCTCCCTCCCTCTCTCTCTTCTCTCTCTCTCTCTTCTCTCTCTCCTCTCTCTCTCTCTCTCTCTCTCTCTCTCTCTCTCTCTCTCTCTCTCTCTCTCTCTCTCTCTCTCTCTCTCTCTCTCTCTCTCTCTCTCTCTCTCTCTCCTCTCTCTCTCTTCTCTCTCTCTCTCTCTCTCTCTCGTCTCTCTCTCTCTTCTCTCTCTCTCTCTCTTCTCTCTCTCTCTCTCACACACACACACACACACACACACACACACACACACACACACACACACACACACACACACACACACACACACACATGTGTATATATGTGTCTATATACATATGTATGCATATGTATTTGTATATATATAATATATATATGTGTATCTATCTATCTATCTATCTATATGTCTATATATTTGTGTGTGTATGTATATATATATATATGTATGTATGTATGTATGTATGTATGTATGTATGTGTTTCTGCATAGACATGCACCCAAGGCAAAGCATAATGGCGCGTGCCTGAGCCGCAAAAATCATGTCGTTCCTGTGGCGGCGGAAGGGCGCACGAGCCGGCCTTGATTTGCCAGACCTGTTGATTGCGCGGACGATGTCGACTGCCTCATTTTTACCTCTCATTTCTTGTTGTTGCAGGTGAGTACGAGGGCTCAGGATGATGGAGACACCCCTCTCCCCCCTTCCTGCTTCCTCCCCTCCAAGGAATAGGAGGACGGATGCGCCAGGGAGAGGGGAGAGGGGGCGAAGGAGGAGGAACTCATTTTCTCGTCTGGGAAGAACCCACTTGTTCGCCGCGGTTCGGGTAAAGTGGTTACGGCGGTGGCTCTCGGCCGCGGGCTCTCGGTCCTTCGCTCTTTTCTTTTCCTCTTCTTCGCTATTGTCTTTTGTTGTTTGTTTTGGGTCTCGAGGTTTGTCATTTTTATTATTATTATTGTTGTTTACGTTGGTTGTCTAGGTTTCTCTTTTTTATACGTATTTTGGTTATTGTGTTTGATAACTCTCTCTCTCTCTCTCTCTCTCTCTCTCTCTCTCTCTCTCTCTCTCTCTCTCTCTCTCTCTCTCTCTCTCTCCCTCCCTCCCTCCCTCCCTCCCTCCCTCCCTCCCTCCCCCCCCCCCCTCTCTCTCTCTCTCTCTCTCTCTCTCTCTCTCTCTCTCTCTCTCTCTCTCTCTCTCTCTCACTCTGTTTATTTTCCTCTCTCGTCCCTTCCCCCCTCTCACTCACTCCCCCCACCGCCTCTCCCCCCCCCCATCTGTCTTTCCCCCTCCTCCCTCAATCATCCTCCCCCCACTATTACATTTGCCCTCCGCTTTCTCTTCCATTTTCTCGGGAATTGAAAAAGGAGACAAAGAAAAGATGACTAGGGAGGGAGGGCGAGGGGAGGCAGGAGAGGACAGGGGAGGAAGGAGGAGCCCTGAGGGGAGAAGGGGGCGGAATGGGAAAGAGGGAGAAAAGATAATCAGGCGAGAGAGAGAGTGAGAGAGAGGGAGAGAGAGAGAGAGAGAGAGAGAGAGAGAGAGAGAGAGAGAGAGAGAGAGAGAGAGAGAGAGAGAGAGAGAGAGAGAGAGATTTAAGGAGAAGTAGGAGGGGAAGGGAGGGAGGGGGAAAGCTAGAAAGGAAAGGGGTAGATAGAACGGGAGGAAAAGGAAGAAAAAGAAAAGGTAGAGCGAAACGGTAGGGAGAAAGGAGAGAGGAAGGGAAAGTATCAGTAGAGCGAGAGGGGAAGAGAGAAAGGGAAGAGAAGGGATTTGTATAGCAAGAGAGAAGGGAGGGGAGTGAAAGAGGAAGATGGAATGAGAGGGAATGGAATAAATAGGAGGGAGGGGAGGAAAAGAGGAAGATGGAGGAATGAGAGGGAATGGAATAAATAGGAGGAAGAGGGACGGGAGGGGAGAGAAAGAGGCAGATGGAGGAGTGAGAGGGAAGATAATAAATAGGAGTGAGAGGGAAGGGAGGAGATAGGAGGGGAGGGGAGCGAGAGGGAAGGGAGGGAGAGGAAGAGAGTGACGTGTTGTGAAGACCGAGTGAGTTTGCTCATTCGGCGCTGAAGGGATGCGTTTTCCTTGGCTCGGGCGGGAGAGGCTGTTCTCGGTCTGTCTCGCCTCCTCCTGTCTTTCTTTTTATTATCATATCTGTTAATATCTCAATCTGTGATTTTTTCATCTTTCCGTATTTGTATATGCATGTATTTATACCATTTCGATCATTTACGAATAGTTCATTGTCATTTGTTTCCTTAGATGTTCTTATTTTTGCCGTATTTATGATTTTCTGTTTATTATTTTCTCTGTGCTTTTCCCCGCAATCAGGAATTCCCTTGAGTTTTTTTCCGTTTTCCCTGAGTTTTTTTTTTTTGTTATCTTTTTATCTTTCCTATTTTTACGTGGTCTTTTCTTCTCCAGGAGATAGTTTTTTGAGTTTTGGGAAATGCACCTGTTTAATGAGCTCCTTTGTTGACTCTGTGGATATATGATTTTCTTCGTATTTTCCTCTTGTTCAACTTTTTCTTTTTCTTTTTCTGTTTTCTTTTATCCGTTGTTTTTCTCGTCTTTTTTATTTCGTGTTGTTAGTTTTTTTCTTGGTCTTTGTTGCTTTTTCATACGTCATTATTTGTTATTATTGTTTTTATTCCAGCCTTCTTCGATTTTTTCTTTCATTTTATTGTTTACTTTGCATATCATTATCGTAATTAACATCGTCACCATTTTCATATTGTTGTTATTGTTATTTTTATTTTTATTATAAGAGGACATCGTCATTATTTCTATACTGACATTGCTGTTATTATTTTTATATTTTTATTCATATTATTGTTGCACTTGTCGCATTCATTATTTGCTATTGATTCTAAATGTATTTCATCATTGTATGTTGCTTTATAGTTTATTGGAATTTATTTGTCTTTACATTTATTTATCATATTATATTTCTTCATATTGTATTTGTTATTGGTATTCATTTGTTTTTACATTTATTTATAGTTTTGTGTTGCTTCTTGTTTTATTTTTTATTGGTATTTATATGTTTTTTTTTTGTTTTTTTTTACATTTATTTATTCTTTAGCGAATGTATTTCACGAGTCCCATCCGCCTCTCAGTTGCAAATGTCTATTTCTCATCGACCACGCGTCCTCCGCTCTGTCGGTGATCGCAGTTGCAAGGCTCCGCGGTAATGATATCATTGCATCGTTGCATAATTGCGCAAACTCTCGGTCGTGTTGAGACAAAGGAGCACAGGTATTCGCGTGTGGTGTTAAGGCCGGTATTAATTGCATTGGAATAGGTATAGTTGCACTTGAGAACGTAATTTAGTTCCCTCGCGCTCGGGAATTGGGTCGGCTTGCTTAGGCGCTGTTTGTTCGCTTGCTTGTTTGTCTGTTTGTTTGTTTGTCGCTGATATCAGCTGCCTTCGCGTTTGGGTAAATTGTTAATTAGTTGTTGCGTTTGTTTGGTTTTAATTGGATGTAATTTACTTGCGTGTGGTTGGGGATCGTGTTGTGTATTTGTTCTTGTTGTTGTTTTTGTTGCTGCTGCTGCTGCTTTCGAGTTAGATTTTTAAAACTTACTTCTCGCGTGCATTTGAGATGATGTTTTGCTGTAGTGCTGCTTTATTCAGATAAATTTGATGTAATAACTTATCACCTGTCTATGAGTGGTGTCGTTTGGTTGTTTTCCTTTTTTATTATTGTTTATTTTAATTTGCCGGTTGTTGAGGATGATCATACCCTTTTGCAATGAGTAATCTCTTCCGGTTTATGATTGCTTTGTACGTTTTTATCATTTATCATTTACTGAGCGTTACTGGAACCCTGACCCTAAAAAGATGACGTAGACGGAAATCAACAAACTATTCAAATGTGTTCTCGGTTCTTCATCGTTGCCAGAGCTGACCATTGTTGCCAGCCACAATCTACTCCCGCGCGGACCCGGAGATATCCCGTGCATGGCGGGTCAGGCCTTCGCTCATGCAGAATAAACCTTTTTAAAACCCCGAGCGGGACGGAGGGTTTTATACAATGGGGGGAGGGGGGAGGGTATACTTTTTTTTTAGAGGAGGGTGTAGGGGGGGGGGTGAGGGGAGGCAGTGTGTGGATGTGGTTCTGTTTCCTTTCCGCTGGTTCTGTTTGAGAGCGGGAGACAGGCAGGCAGGTAGGCAGGCAGGCAAGTTGGCAGAGGGAGGAAGGGAGGGAAGGATACAGACAGACAAACAGACAGACAGACAGACAAACAGATCGGTAGACAGACACAGACAGACAGACAGAGGGAGCGACGGAGAGAGCGAGAATAAGAGAGAGAGAGAGAGAGAGAGAGAGAGAGAGAGAGAGAGAGAGAGAGAGAGAGAGAGAGAGAGAGAGAGAGAGAGAGAGAGAGAAGGAGAGCAGGAGAGAGAGAGAAAGAGAGCAGGAGAGAGAGAGAGAGAGAGAGAGAGAGAGAGAGAGAGAGAGAGAGAGAGAGAGAGAGAGAGAGAGAGAGGGAGGGAGGGAGGGAGGGAGGGAGGGAAGGAGGGAAGGAGGGAGAGGGAGAGAGCGGAGGAGGACAGAGCGAGGGGGCAAGGAGAGAGATAAAGAGAGAGAGAGAGAGAGAGAGAGAGAGAGAGAGAGAGAGAGAGGAGAGAGAGAGAGAGAGAGAGAGAGAGAGAGAAGGAGAGCAGGAGAGAGAGAGAAAGAGAGCAGGAGAGAGAGAGAGAGAGGAGAGAGAGAGAGAGAGAGAGAGAGAGAGAGAGAGAGAGAGAGAGAGAGAGAGAGAGAGAAGGAGAGCAGGAGAGAGAGAGAAAGAGAGCAGGAGAGAGAGAGAGAGAGAGAGAGAGAGAGAGAGAGAGAGAGAGAGAGAGAGAGAGAGAGAGAGAGAGAGGGAGGGAGGGAGGGAAGGAGGGAGAGGGAGAGAGCGGAGGAGGACAGAGCGAGGGGGCAAGGAGAGAGATAAAGAGGGGGGAGGAGAGACAGAGAGAGAAAAAACAAGAGAGAGAGTGAGTGAGTGAATGAGTCATATGTACACAGAATCAACAGCAAGTGATCAAATTCGTTGGCGTGAAGTTGAAATGCGTAAACAGGAACGCTTTATGGCAGCGCACAATACATTTAATACAAAAACGCTAGATAGATTACTTTCCCCTCTCTCCCCTCCTCTTCCCCTCTTCTCATTTTCCTCTCTCTCTTTTTTTCTTCTCTTCTTCCCTCCTCCCCTCTGCTCATTTCCCCCCTCCGTTCTCTTTATTTTCACTATCTTCTCTTTTAGATTCCTTTCTGCTCTCTTTCATATCTTCCTCCTGGTGCTCGTCATTTTCATTGTACGCTTCTCCCTCCTCCTCCTCCTCCTCCTCCTCCTCCTCCTCCTCCTCCTTCTGCTCCTCCTCCTCCTCCTCCTCCTCCTCCTCCTCCTCCTCCTCCTCCTCCCTTCACCTCTTCCTCTACTCCTCTTCTCATCATCTCCTCCTCTCCTCCTCCTCCTATTCTTCTTCGCCTCTTCCCCCTCCCCCACCTCCTCCTCCTCCTCCTTCCCCTTCCCCCTTCTCCTTCTCCTTATCCTTCTCCTTCCCCCTGCTCCTATTCTTCTTATTCTTCGTCTCTTCCCCCTCCCCTACCTCCTCCTCCTCCTCCTCCTTCCCCTTCCCCCTTCTCCTTCTCCTTCCCCTTGCCCCTGCTCCTATTCTTATTATTCTTCGCCTCCTCCACCCCCCTCTACTCATCTCCCTCAGCCACAGATCCATAGAAATGTAATATGTATGGATTCCCTGCCGTAAATGATCTCCCGCGAAGGCAGTAACAGATCCCTTCTTGGAACCGAGTCTTTTTATTACGTAGATTACGTAATTATTGTATTATGGTTTCATTTGTGTGTGTGTGTGTGTGTGTGTGTGTGTGTGTGTGTGTGTGTGTGTGTGTGTGTGTGTGTGTCTGTGTGTGTGTGTGTGAGATAGAGTGAGAGTGAGAGAAAGAGAAAAGGAGACTTAGAGACTAATAGACGGGAGAAAAATGGATTAACAGTAAGAGCGAAAAAGAAACCGGCCGAGGTAGAGAAATAACAAGACCGAATTTCTTCATCGGGAGCCAGAAGAGAAAACCAGGGAAAGTAAATTGGCCTTTGTCTGTGATGAAAGCCAAGGACCCTGTAACTAGGGCGAAGAATCGAACGCGGCGGCACTCTCAGTTCGCTGCAGCCATAATGTAATTTGTCGCTCAATCTGACTCGCGCTGGGCTCCCCGAGTGTCCGATTTCTTGGGCCGGGTGTGATGGCTAGGACTTCTACCTCTTTCAGTCTTCCTGGATTTTTTTTTTCTCTCTCTCTCGTCTTTTTATTTTTATGTTGCTTCCTTCTTCTTTATAATTCTTTTCCTCCTCCTCCCCCCCCCCCATTCGTCTTTTGTATCTTCTTTCTATCTCCAGTTCTACCTTTTTTTCTGGTTTTGCTTCTCTTTCTGTAATTCTCTTATTTTCTGGGATTATTGTGTCGCCGTTATGTTTCTATTCCGTTTTTATTTATTTATTTTATTTCTCTCTCTCTCTCTCTCTCTCTCTCTCTCTCTCTCTCTCTCTCTCTCTCTCTCTCTCTCTCTCTCTCTCTCTCTCTCTCTCTCTCTCTCTCCTCCTCCTCCCTCTCCCCTCCCCCCCTCCCTCCAACAATTTCCCAATTTCTTTGTTTATCATTACACACCCGTATATAGTTGTTCATTCACGCAAAAAATACAAGCATGTAATCAATCTATACATTTGAATGTCTATCTATTTATCTATCTGCAAATCTACAAAAAGTATGCCTGTTCATCCTTCACCCAATGCACACACATAAACACACCTACAGCATAAATTTCAAGACCACATAATGTGGCACAATTCATATGTAAATATTTGATGTAGATTTATGTGGCAACATCATGGCTGACTGGAGCGCGTGTTAAACTTCGAAGATAAACTCGATGTTCACTGTGGGAAGAGTGATTCATAATGTCGCAAGTGATGTGTTGTTGCAGTCGATTGTATTTATGTCATTGGTTGTAGCCGTAGCTCTCGTGTGTGTGTGTGTGTGTGTGTGTGTGTGTGCTTGCGCTTGCGTGCGTGTGTGTGTGTGCTTGCGCTTGCGTGCATGTGTGTGTGCTTGCGCTTGCGTTCGTGCACGTGTGCGTGTGCTTGCGTGCGCGTGCGTGTTTATACGTGCATGCGTGTGTGTGTGCTTGTGTGTGCGCGTGCGTGTGTGTATATATGTGTGTGTGTGTATGTGTGTGTGTGTGTGTGTGTGTGTGTACACGTACGCACGTATGTATGTTCGAACAATATGTTTGTATTTATGTTTGAGTGTAGGTGAGTAAGCTACATACACTTATACACATATGATGTAATACATCCGACCAGCCTTAACTTGCTGTGTTTTCCCATCCTAGAGATCAGATCCCACGCTCCGTATCCGAAAGCGGCGTCCTTCTCCCTCTCTTTCGCTCGTCCCTCCTTCGTCCCGCCCTCGCCCTTCACCTCACCAGAAGGAAAGGTAATCAGGAGAGTAAGCTAAGGCAGTGCACAGGTAATCTCACTGGAATTATTGTCTGATTGGAGTTCACTGCTTCGCCCCCCTCCCTTCCACCTCCTTTTTTTCTCTCCCTCCATCTCCCCTTCATTTCCTCTTCCTTCTCCTCCTTCGCCTCCTCTTCCTCCTCCTCCTCTTCCTCCTCCTCCTCTTCCTCCTCCTCTCCTCTCCTCCTCCTCCTCCTCCTCCTCCTCCTCCTCCTCCTCCTCCTCCTCTTCCTCCGCCTCCTCTTCCTCCTCCTCGTCCTATTCCTCCCCTCCCCCCTCCCTCCCCTCCCCTCTCCACGCACCCACTTCATAGCCTCAGTCAAAGTTGTTATGTAAGACTTATTTTGATTTATATAAGAGGGAATATGATTTTAAAGGGGCAGTGCTGGGAGATTTGATGTTTTTAAAAAAGGTGTGTGTGTGTATGTATGTATCGATCTATCTGTCTATCTATCTATCTATCTATCTATATATATATATAATTACACACACACACACACACACACACACACACACACACACACACACACACACACACACACACACACACACACATATATATGTATATGTATATGTATATATATATACACACATATACATACACACACACACACACACACACACACACACACACACACACACACACACACACATATATACATATATATATATATATACATATATATATACATATATATTCATATATATATGTATATATATATATATATATATATATATATATACACACATACATACATACATACAAACATACACATACGTGTCGGTGTCTATGTATGAACACAGTCACGTCCATGTTACCAGACACACGCACACCAGTGACACCATTTCGAAACACAAACACACACCCAGACCGGACGGCACCTGACACCTCTGGCACCTACTCGAGAGTGCCACCGGCTGGACACCCGAGACACCCGTGCCACAAGAGGCGTCTACTCGCCCCAGTTGATGTCTCTATCGGGCGGACAACGGGGGGGGGGGGGGGAGGGGGGGGCTTCCGAATTTTGCTGTGCTGTCTTTGGTCTAAAGGGGGGGGGGGGGCGAGTTTTATTTATTTGTTAATATGATTATTATTATTATTTTTTTTAGTATTATTATTGTTGTTGTTTTTATGATCATTGTTATTATTATTGATGTTATTGTTATTTTCATTATTATCATTTATTATTGTTATAGTATTAGTAGTAGTAGTATTGTTATTATTATTATTTTTATTTTTATTATTTTTATTATTATTATCATCATCGTTTTAATCATCGTTGTCGTCAGCGCCGTCTTTATTGCTATGTTATTTATTATTATTATTGTTATTATTATTATTATTATTATTATTATTATTATTATTATTATAAGTATTGTTATTATTATTATTTCATGTTTTTAGTATCTTCAGTTTTTAGGGGGAATATAAATATATGGATCTCTCTCTCTCCCTCTCTTCTCTCTTCAGTCTTGTCCGTCTTTTATTTCTCTTCCTCCTCTGCCCACTTTCTTAAAATTTCCAGCCTCGTTTGACAGCCTCGCGTGCTCGTCCAGTACCCAATTTCAAGTCGACTCCCCTCCTCCTCCCTTCCGTTCCCCTTCCTGTCCCCCATTTCTCCCCCTCCCTTCCCCCCTTCTTCCCCTTTCTCTTCCTGAAGATATGTATTTTTTGTCCCCCTCTTTTCCCCTTTTCCTTCGCCTCTTTACCTCACCCCCTCTCTCATCCTT
>NC_061853.1:8990516-8993016 GCF_019202785.1 Penaeus chinensis | reverse complement strand
GCGTCCTTGGTTGGGGTCTGGGTTGTTTTGGGCGACGCCGAGTGAGTGTGCTTGCTTGCTTGCTTGCGTGCTCGGGGGTTGCACGTGCGTGGATTTCAGTCTTTCGTCGGTTATTATTGTTCTTTTGTTATTGTGATCGTTGTTGTTGCGATGGATTTTCGTTTATTCTTATTTTCTTTGTTGGGATTGATGTCTTTGTTTTTATTGTTGTTGTGGATTTGTTGGTGTGGTTCTTGTTACTATTATTATTATTATGATTGGTGATGATGATGATGATGATGATGATGATGGCGATTGTTCTAGTTATTACTTCTTTCGCGTGTTATTTGGATGTTGTTTATTTTTCCTTTATTTTTGTTTTATGACTCCTAAGATTTATCGTCTCATATTCACGACGTTAATAATAGTTACACCTTAGTATGGTAAAGGAATTAATAAAACAATACCAGAATTGTATAACGAACACTTCATTATCGTCTGATATTAAAGGTCTCGGGTGCAGTGGGTAGGGGGAAAGGATGGGGGGGGGGAGGGGAGAGCTCAATTGCACACGGCCTTTAGCGAACTTTTCCAATGAAGGGAAGAGGCGAGAAAAAAACAGGAGAAAATTCATTCATTTTCGTCTCCAACTCCTGATTTTCTGACGCCTTTCCCGCGTGCGTCGTGGCCTCTCTCCGCCCACTCGAGGTTTGTGCTGCCTCGCTCGTCGCCCACCGAGGCTGACGCGTCTATCCATCGTCTGTGTGTGTGTGTCTGCCCCTCCGCCCACGCGAAGCCAGGTATATTCTCCTGGGCGGACGACAGTCACCCATACAACATTGCTGAATCAATATGTCTCTGTGTGTGTTTCTTATATGTGACTCTCTTATCTCTCTCTCTCTCTATCTCTCTCTCTCTCTCTCTCTCTCTCTCTCTCTCTCTCTCTCTATTTCTCGCTCTCTCATATTTTTCTTTTTTTCTCTCTCTTGGGATAAGAGCCCTATCTCTCCTCTCTCCATTTTTCTTTTATTTTCCTTCCCTTTTTGCCTCCTTTTTCTCCTCTCCCTGTCCCTCACCTTCTCTCTCTTCTTGTTCTTCTTCTTATCCCTTTCGCCCTTAGTCCTTCCCCCCTCCCAACCTTCAACCCAAAACCTCAACTTCCTAACACTCTCCTCTATTGTGAGGGAGAAACAGCCAAATCGTATAGGCCTATTCGATTAATTTGATGCGGCCTGTTTCCATTACGTTCCCTAATCGTGTTCGGGAGTAGCAGGCATTCTCCAGTTGCGGGATTAGGTGCAGGTGTAGCGGGGGAGAGGGAGAGGTTGGGGGTTGGAAGGGGCACCCACTCCCCTCGCACTAGGGAAAAGGGAGTGGAGGAAAGAGGGGAGAAGGGGAAGGGGCGATGGAAGGGGGCGAGCGGGGGAAATCTTAGGCCTATGTCAGACTACATATCATGTGTCTTGTCTGATTTTTTTCCCCTCACTCATTTTTCTTTGTATATATATTTGTTTTTTATCCTCGCTCGCTGTCGGATGAATAATGAGTCGATATAGTGTCATGGTTAAGCCGTGTTACTCTTATGGTGAAGGGATACTGTGCGGGAGGTTGACTGTGGCGAGCGCGGCAGGTGAGAGGCGGGTCCTATTCAACAGGTAAGCGGGAAGTGTTGCTTGTGCTACTCTTCTTGATGATGATGATGATGGTGATGCCCGCTCTCTCTCGCTGGGGTTATGGTGAGGATTTTCTCTATATTTGGGATCATGAGCGATAAAGCGATGCGGATGGTGACTGCGGCATCCTGCACGGCCGGCCTGTGTAATGAAGGTAGGTTTGTCAGCTGTGTGTTGGCAGGAGAGCAGCTCTGTTGGAAAGAGGTCAGAGGCAGGAGTCAGGCGGACTCAACAGGTGAGAGAGAGGAGTGTACAGGAGGTTAGTGAATAATCAATACACGCGGGACATTCAGTTCATCCTCCCTGCCTCCCTGCCTCCCTTCCCCCCTCCCACCCTTCCTCCCACCCTTCCTCCCTCTCTTCCTCCCTCCCTTTCCCCCCTCACTTCCTCCCTCTCTTCCTCCCTCTCTTCCCCTCCCTCACGGCCCTCTCCCTCTCTCCATACCTCGTACCTCACCGAGGGAGGGAATAGGGTTGAGGGGAAGGAGGGTGGGGGGGGGGGGCGACGTCCCTTCGGATTAGGATGTCGCTTTTGGGAAAGAAGGGGGAGGGGGGAGGGAGACAGGAAGGCGGGAAAGGGAAGGGGGAGGAAGGGAGAGGGAAAGGAAGGGAATGAGGAGGAAGGGAATAGGAAGGGAGAGAGTGACGAGGAAGGGCAGAAAGTAAAGAGAAAAGAGAAAGGAGGAAGAAAGGAAAGTGGAAGGGGAAAAGAGAGAAGTAAGAGGAAGGGGTAAAAAAGAGGAGAGGGAGGAGGAGAGGAGTGGAAATGAGAAGGGAAGGAGGGAAAAGAGAAAGGAGGAGAGGGGAAAAGGAGGAGAGAGAAGGAGAGGGGAAAAGGAGGAGAGAGA
>NC_061853.1:8975516-8988016 GCF_019202785.1 Penaeus chinensis | reverse complement strand
TTTATTTATTGTGTTCTTGATTTTTAATAATAATGATGATAATAACTACTGTCGTTATATCATATTATCATAATCACCATCCTCTTCATATCGCACGGTATTATTTTCATTAGGTTTTGTTACCTTAACAATTTCATGGTAAACCTATGAAAATTCAATAATATAGCGCTTCTCTGTCATTCATTTTCTTTCCCGTTATTTCCTCTCTCTCTGTCTCTCTCTCTCTCTCTCTCTCTCTCTGTCTGTCTGTCTCTCTGTCTCTCTGTCTCTCCTCTCTCTCCTCTCTCTCCTCTCTCTCTCTCTCTCTCTCTCTCTCTCTCTCTCTCTCTCTCTCTGTCTCTCTCTCTCTCCTCCCTCCCTCCCTCCCTCCCTCCCTCCCTCCCTCCCTCCCTCCCTCCCTCCCTCCTTTCTTCCCTTCCTCCCTTCTCCCTCCCTTCTCCCTCCCTCTCTTTTTTATATTTTTCTTTGTTTTCTTTGGATAAGAGCCCTGTCTAATTTTGTAATGTGAAATAATTGCATTTGGAGTTAATTTTTTTGTTTTTCTCTTTTGCAGGTACGTATGACAGCCGGAGACACGGTGCATTCTAAGTTGACGTGAGAGCATAAATTTGTTGGGTATGTAAGTACATACATGTTATATATATAACGTGCATATGCATATGTATGTGCGAATATATGCGCGTATGCATATATGTGAATGTATATACACTAATTGTGTAAGTCTGTCAATTCATATTTGTATCTCTTCTACTGTTATTCCGACTAGAAATATCCCACGTTATTTTGAAGTAAACCTGTTCATAGAACGAAATCTTTTGGGGTTTCCTTTTGTTAGCATATTCTGGCAAGTATGCGACGGCCGCCGCGCACACGCCTTTTCTGTGCTCCGCGCGGGGCTAATTCGAGGGTCAGGAGCCGTTGGTTGATATGTTGCATGAGCATTGCAAGTGCCACGTGTCTGCAATGGCAGGGTGACAACGCAATGGCTCGTTTTATTAGAGCCGGGAAGGAGGAGGCGACTGACGTTAAGTTGACAGGTGGCTGCGGCGCACGGAAGGAGGCAAGGGAGATCGACCGTCAGTAATTGAGAAGGAGAGACAGACGGGGAGGGCTGATAATTGGTGGAAGGATAGGGCGCTGGAGATAGTTGTTTCTTGGGAGGATAGGACGCAGAAGAATTATGGACAAGGGTTGGTGGTTTTTGGAAGGGGAGGCAGGGTATAGCGGGTAATTGGGAAAGCTATAGAAAGGGATAGCTGTTAGTTAGAAGGGAAATAGACAGGGATAACAGGTAACTGAAAATATGATAGACGGATAGAGGTTGTTAGAAGAATGATAAATAGCTGTTAATCGTGATGATTATTAGGAATATAAATGTATTGGGACGATTAGTAATTGAAAGACAGATAGGTGGTTGAAAAGAAATAATATAATCAAAGACATGTATTACTAGATCGAAATGATAATGGTTATTACTGTGGAAGATAGGCAGACACGAGGTGAAAAAAAAAAAAAAGATATTTGGTGGTTGAAGAATGATATCAAGATAAAGAAAGTTTACAATTGATAAGGAAATCAAGGAGAGAAGAAATCAGTCGAGTTAATGCAACTGCAAGGAACAAGGATAAGAAGAGAAAATTGAAACATTCACTGATACAAAGAAATGTTGATTGTTAAACTTTGATAGGATGAAAAATTCAAAGGGATAACTGATAACAAGTAGGTAGAAAGGCAGTTGATAACGGGCACGTAATGTTAAAAATGGACAGAGTGAGAGAACGAACACCTTTTCAGGATCAGTAGAAAGCTAGTTATATCTTATGTCGAAGTTAACAGCTGTTGCACATGGACTTGTGAATAATATAATGAATAATAAAGTGAGGAGTTGCAAGGTCCGACTTGAGGAATACAGAACGGTTTCTGATGTGTGTGTGTGTGTGTGTGTGTTTGTGTTTGTGTGTTTGTATGTGTGTGTTGGTCTCTGTCTATGTGTGCTAGTGTTTGTGTAAGTTCGTGTTTGTTTGTATAAGTATCTTTATGTACGGATGTATGCATGCGTGTGTGCACCTGAGCAAATGCCTCTCTCGAAAACGGAAACATATTCCTCTCCCCTCCCCCCCCCTCCCCTCCCCCTCCCCCCAAAATTGGAACCCAGGTAAGGTCTCCCGAAGTTATTGGGACGAAACAAATTTTAGAGCAGCATAAACACGCGCAAGAAAAATAGCCCCAATGGATTGCTGACACTAGGGCTAAAATGGCATGATAACACCCCCCTCCTCCATCCTACCCCTCCCCCCACAGCCACCCTGCGGAGCCGATGTCAAATATTTGCACAGGTGGGGTTGGAAGGTGGGGGGGGGGGAGAAGTGTGTGTGTGTGTGTGTGTGTGTGTGTGTGTGTGTGTGTGTGTTTGTATGTATGTATGTATGTATGTATGTATGTATGTATGTATGTATGTATATGAATGCTTGCTTATATTATACGAGTGTGTGTGTGTGTGTGTGTGTGTGTGTGTGTGTGTGTGTGTGTGTGTGTATGTATGTGTACGTGTTTTCTTGTTTGTGTTTGCTTAAGGAGGATAGTCTCATGTTCGCGACGACCTTATGAATACATTACGCTCGCACCCCCCCCCCCCCCTACACTTCCCCATGTCCTGCCTCCCTTCCTTTGCCTCCCCAATATCCGAGTCTCTAAGTTAATGGGACGACTCTCTCCTCGAGCCGTTATTCATGGCGAGCCAAGAACCCCATTTTTGGCCGGAGAGTTGATGGGGTTATGTTCCTCGCGGCGCTCGCTCGCTCTCTCGCTCTCTTGCTCGTGCACTTTCTTTCGCGTCTTGCTCTTTCTCTTGCTGTTTTGCTTTCTTCCGCTCTTACTGTGGCATTCTCTCTCTCTCTCTCTCTCTCTCTCTCTCTCTCTCTCTCTCTCTCTCCTCATTTTTTTTTTTTTTCGCTGTTATTTGTTCTCAGGCTTCATCATTATGATTTTCTCGCGATTTTCATCTTTTCTCTTTCTTTTTCCCTCCTTTCTTTCATCGTTCTTTCCTCCCTCCCCCTTCGCCACCTTCCCTCCGTCTCTCCCTCTCCTTCTCCATCTCCTTCCCTTCCTCTCCTACTTTCCACTCTCCCTCCTCCCTTCTTCCCTTTCTTCCTACCTCTTCTTCCCTCTCAGTCCCTTTCTCTCTTCCTCTCCCTACTTTCCTCCGTCTCCGTCCCTCTCTCTCCCTTCTTCTCCCTGTCTCTCCTTCCCTCTCTTTCCCTCCCTCTAAGTCCCTCTCCCTCCCTCTCCCTCCCTCCCTCCCTCTCCCTCCCTCCCTCCCTCCCTCCCTCCCTCCCTCCCTCCCTCCCTCTAAGTCCCTCTCCCTCCCTCCCTCCCTCCTTCCCTCCCTCCCTCTCTTTTAAGTGGAGACGAAATAACAAGCAATTGTGTCGCTTGTTTTCCTCCCGGGATTGTTTTGATGTTGAATCGCGCTCGCCGGATAATTGAAGCTTCACCGTCGCTCCGGATGATCCAAGTGGCCGTTGTCGGCGTCCGTAATGACGAGTTTGTTCTCAGATTATCGGCCAGCTGGAGTCCCGCTTAATCGGCCCTGTGTGCGGATATCCGGAATGAGGTATTGGGAACGGAGGGAGAGGGCCGAGACGCGGGCATACTGATGGGCTTGGATAAGTTGGTGCACATGCACGTTGTCGTACATGTACGTAAAGTCTCTCTCTCTGTCTAACTATCTTTGTCTGCCCTCTCTCATTCTCTCTCTCTCTCTCTCTCTCTCTCTCTCTCTCTCTATCTCCCTCCCTCTCTCTCTCTCTCTCCCTCCCTCCCTCCCTCCCTCCCTCCCTCCCTCCCTCCCTCCCTCCCTCCCTCCCTCTCTCTCCCTCTCTCTCTTCATCTCTCTTGCCATCTCCCTCACCCCCTCTTCTGTCCCTCCCTCTCACTCTCAGCCTGTTATCACTCCGCACATCTCTTTGAACAGGAGAGTGGAATTGAGCTTTTTCAGGGCTCCTCCTCCCCTCCCCTCCCCTCCCTACCCCTCCTCCCTGCATGCTGAATTACTTCGCTTCGTAATACGCTTTTGTCGGATTTTACGTCCTGCGAGAAATATTATTAATTTGTCAGGGAGGCAGACAGATAGAGAGAGGCGAGGACGGGAGACAGATACGGTATGTGCTTATATATGTAAATAGAAATGTGTGCGTGTGCGTGTGTGTGTGTGTGTGTGTGTGTGTGTGTGTGTGTGAGATAATTTGTCGGGGAGGCAGACAGAAGAAAATATGTGACACTGGCGGTACGTGGGTCTCAGTTTGTTCTTAATCGTCGTCTTCCTCTTTGTCTTTCTCCTTTCGCTATTCCTCTTTTCTCGCTCTCCTCCTGCTCCTCCTCCCTGTTGTCGTCGTCGTAGTCATTGTCGTCCGTCTCCCCCCAATCCTTTTCCTCCTCCTCCACTTCTTTCCTTCTCCCTCTCTTCTTTCTGTTCCTCTTCCTTCGTTTCCTTCTCCTCCTTCCCCCTCTTTAACCTCTTCTTTCCTCCTCCTCATTCTCTTCCTCCTCCTCCTCCTCCTCCTCCTCCTCCTCCTCCTCCTCCTCCTCCTAACCTCCACCATCCATCCTCCACCCCCTCCTCTTCCTCCTGCTCCTTCCCAACTTCCTCCATCCCTCCCCTCCCTATTCCCCTCCCTCCCTCCCTCCCACCCACCCACATTATTAAACGAGTAATCCTCTCAAGGTAATCCCGGAACGCGGGGGATTTATACTCTACCTTGTTATTTGGTGTGTGTGGGGGGGGGGGGTGATATCCAAAGAGGAGAATATAAATGATTGAATGGAGGAAAGGGGGAGATGATACCTATGGGGAAGGTAGAAAGGAAGAAATCCAAGGGAGAGGGGGTTTGGGAGGGGGTTGGGGAGTAGGAAGGGAGGGGAAGGGGGGAGAAAGGGAGGTGGGTAAGAGAAGGAGGAGGTAGAGGACATGTGGCGGGGGAGAAAGAGTGTGTAAGGGTCTCACTCTTTTAAGTTTATCAGGGACGCCGGGACAGGATATAGTTGTCATGCTGACTCTGCAGATGGCGTGGCTCTCTTACCCCCCACCCCCCCAACTTTCGCCTCCTCCTCCCTCTCCCACCCTCCTTCCCTCTCCTTCCTTCTCCCTCCCCTCCCCCCTCGTTGCCGTACCCACTCCTCTGTGACCCTCCCTGCCTTGCTGTCACCTTTGACCTCAGAGATCGAGGATTTCGTTTACTTTCATGCCCTGGCCATGATATTAATTTTTGTGAAAGAGACCGTGATGTGTTTATGCACAAACATAGAAGATTTGTGAATGTAATATATATATATATATATATATATATATATATATATATATAAATATATATATATGTATATGTATATGTATATATATGTATATATATTATATATATGAATATATATAAATATATATATATATTATGTGTATATATATATATATGTATATGTATGTGTATATACTTATATATATACATATATATTATATATGAATAGATAGATAGATGGTAGAAAAAAGCACAATGCACAAACCAGATAGATAAATAGATAAACATTTATAGAGATATATTTATATATGTATATATATTCATATACATACATATATATGTATACATATATATGTATATGTATATATGTATATATATATATATATATATATATATATATATATAATATATGTGTGTGTGTATATATACATATATATGTATATATATTTGTGTGTGTGCGTTCGTGTACGCGTGCGTGTCTCCTGCACCCTCGTTTTTCATGAAATCTCTATTTTATGGCAAGAAATTGTATGATTAGTTCCCTTACCAGTGGCAGTGGTTATATATATGGTGTAAAACTCGTGGTCAGGAAGAAAACTAAACTTTAAACCAATTTACCTCAAAACGTGATTTTGGCGAGTTCGTCCTTTCTTTACTAGACGCCTTATATGTGTGTGTATGTGTGTGTGTGTGTGTTTGTGTCTGTGTGTTACTTTACCTTCATTCCCCTCACTCCCCCCCTTTCCCTCCCTTCACCCTGTTCCTCCCTCCTTCCCTCCCTCCCCCTCCCTTTACCCTCACCCCTCCATCCACCTTTCCCTCCCTACACCCACCTCCTCCCCATCCCTCCCCTCTCTTCTCCCCCTCCTCCCTCCCTCTCCCTCCCTCCCTTTTCCCCTCATTCCCCTTTCCCTCCATTCACCCCCCCCCCCTCTTCCCCCTATTGACGTGTCAGCGACGGCTTCGCATTCCTCTTTGTTGGCGTCGGGCACACGGGGCGTTGCAGGCGAGGCGACCGACACTTGTGACTGCGTGGCTTCGGCGTTTTAAGGTGGAGTTCGGAAAGTCGGTTCTGTGTGTGTGTGTGTGTGTGTGTGTGTGTGTGTGTGTGTGTGTGTGTGTGTGTGTGTGTGTGTGTGTGTGTGTGTTGGTTCTTAAGTGCTCGGTTTGTCGTTTTTCTTGCCCCTTTCTTATTTTTTTATTTTTGTTCGCTTTCTCTTGGTGTTTTTTAATAATTGTCCCTTTCTCTCATTTTCTTTCTTTATCGTTTTTATTCTTCTTTCAAGCCTCTTTCCGTCTCTCTGTTTCCATCCCTCCCTTCTTCCTCCTTCCCTCCTTTCTTCCTTTCCTCATTGCCGACGTCTACCGCTCCCTTTTTTCCTCCTTCGCTCTTTTCTTCCCTCCCTTCCCCCTTTTCGTTCATCACTTCATTCTATCCTCTTTTCGTCTTGTTATTTATCTCCATTCTGTCTTTCTTCTCTCCTCTTACGGCCCTCCATCCCCCTTCCCCTCTTCCCTTCTTCATCTCCTTCCTTCCCCTTTTCTTCCTCTCTCCCTTGATCATTTCCTCCCCCCCTTCCTTCTTTTCCTTCGTCCTTCCTTCCCCCCCCCCATCTCTCTCTCTCTCTCTCTCTCTCTCTCTCTCTCTCTCTCTCTCTCTCTCTCTCTCTCTCTCTCTCTCTCTCTCTCTCTCTCTCTCTCTCTATCTCTCTCTATCTCTCTCTCTCTCTCTCCCTCCCTCCCTCCCTCCCTCCCTCCCTCCCTCCCTCCCTCCCTCCCTCCCTTTCCCTCCCCTCCCTCCACAATAATAACATATTTATTGAACACGAAGTACCAGACTTACGTAATGATGAACACGACGCAATGCGCCCGTGTTCGCCATGTTCCTCTTGTCCCTTTTCACTTCTTCATTCGCCTTCTTCTCCGTTCTCCTTCCATGTGCTCTTTTCTGACTTCGTGCTGGCTGCCTCTTTTCTTTGTCTGTCTGATTCTCTGACTGTCTATCTTCATCTTTCTCTCTCTCTCTCTCTCTCTCTCTCTCTCTCTCTCTCTCTCTCTCTCTCTCTCTCTCTCTCTCTCTCTCTCTCTCTCTCTCTCTCTCTCTCTCTCTCTTTCTCTGCCTTTCTGCTGTTGTTTGTCTGTGTAGCTTCCTTTTTTTCCGGGACTTATTCTATTTCTTCGTGTGCTTAGCTCCACACTTTCATATGTATCTTCTTTTTTTCTTCTCTCTTTTTTATGTGTCTTTCTTCCCTCTGCCGTCTTTCTCGGCGTATCTATTTCTCTTCTTTTTCTTATTTTCTGTGTTTCTCTTTTTCTGTCCTTTATCTTTCTCTCTCCCTCCCTCGTATCTTTTTTTGTCCCTTTGTATGAGTGGAAATTAGTACAACGGTCGTTAACGAACGCTTACATTTACATACTCACACGCAGACACGAAATAATTATTCAGTACTTTCCTTATGTACACATTCTTTGCATGTCTGTTTCAATGCGTATATTTTGAAGGACTTCTGTCGCTTGAATTTCTTTCTTTTTTGCGTTTGTTGTCATTGATAATTGTGTCTGCTGTTATCTTTGTTGATATTAATTTTTTTTCCGCGTGTCTGCGTGTGTTTATGTGAGATATGAGTATGCAGGGAGAGATAGTTGAATTTGAAGAGGTCGATGATATGCATATGAATATAGATCGTTTAAGGTGAGGGAGGGAAAGAGAGAAGAGGAGAAGAGAAGAGGAGAAAGACAGAAGAAGAGGGGAGAAGAAACAAAGAAATACACAGAGGAGAAAGAAACAGACAGACACCAAACACCAAAGTACGTACCCCAAGTGGCTTTGATCATCCTAGAAGCAAAATGATATCTTCTTACGTGACGCCCTTACCCCTCTCCCTCCCTCCCCTCTCCCTCCCTCCCTCCTTCCCTCCCTCCCCTCTCCCTCCCTCCCTCCTTTCCACCGAGGTTGGGGAGTCGGGGGGGAGGGAGGGGGGGTTGATGGGAGGGGGAACTTGTAACCTCTATTATCCGGAAGTGTTATCAGGGCGGGATCTCTCGTCTGTAATTAAACGCACCAAGAGAAGAGGCAGCGTTGCGTGTTCTACATGGGCTTATCTACGCCCCGTTATCTACGCGGCGTCAACTGCTACAGGAAGTAATTGTTACATTTTTATATTAGTTTGTTATTATTGATTTTGAAGAGGTGGATGTGGGAGTTTTTATTTCTTATTTTTTAGGTGTTTATTAATGTTTATGTGTATAGTTTTTTTTTTTTCTCGAAATATACACTTTTTACTTCCTTCTCTCTTTTCTGTTTTTCGAAATGTCAATGTATTTTTTGGATGTTTTTTTTTTTTATTGTTAGTGAATGGCAAGCCCCCTTCCTCCCCCACCCCACCCACACCTCGCGCTCTCTCCCCCCTCAGTCATGCTTTGATGACTTGCAAAAAAATGTTTGTTTTCTGTTTCGTTGATTGTGATGAATAATAGTGTTTGCTTGCGAGTGCTTTCATCCGTTTGCAGCTTCGGGGAAGATGGAGTGAGGTCACGAATCACCAAGCAATTTTCTGTCTTGTATTTACACTCTCTCGACGATGTGTTGGCAGTGCATGCAAGCAGTAATTCGTTATTATTGTGCTTTCAGGAGGCCATCCCGTCACTTAGTTGCTTGATTTATTACTATATCAGTAGGTCGGTGGACTAATCAATCAGTTGGTCGGTCGGGTCACGTATGCGCTTTTGGTCATAATGGAGCTACGAATGCTGCTGCTACATGATGATGATGATAATGATAATAACAATAGCAGTGATGATGATGATGATGATAATGCCAACAATTGTAATAATAAAACAATACTGAGAGTATCGTCAAAAATGCTATTCAAAATAATAATAATGAAATATGAGTAGTAGTGATAATAGTGATGATAAATAATAATAATGATAACAGGAATAAAGTAAAAGAAGATGCAAAGAAGCGAGCGAGGCGGTTTGGGCAATGGGATTTCGCCGAGGATTCCGCCTCCCTCCCTCGCGATGCTGATTTATGATTCCCTCTTTCGTATTGTGTGTCGGTTCCGGTTCGGTATTGATGCCAGGTATTAATCATCACCTGCATCCTTCGCTGGCCAGGATTTGCCCTAATCCCCCTACGAGCTTTGGTGGGGTGGCTGTAGGTGGCGTGTAGGTGGCGCGGATTCAAGGGGAATCGCTGACATGGAAGCGCTCATACGCACACGCTCATACATTCATGCTTTCTTGGAAATGCACACGTTCATACATTTATGCTTACATGGATATGCACGCGTTTATACAGCCACGATTACATGGAAACGCCTATGCATTCATGCTTACATAGAAACGCACACGCTCCTACATACATTTATACGCACAAATCCATGGACTCACGTAAGTACTCATGTCCGCGAACGAGCACGGACGCGTCCATGCGCTCAGGAAAATGAAATGCTGCGACGGAAGAAGCGAAATAAAAAGGTCCTCATCGAACGGCGCAATACACAAAATGGTTTGGCGTGTATTGCGGTTTTTATTTAGCCTATATTGTATGTTTCGTTTGATATGTACGCGCTATTGTGTTTGTGTTCATGCATACACGCGCGTACAACACACGCACAATCCCACTCTATTGGAAGGTTCAAACACAGTCTATTTCATGTTTTACTATCCCACTGATTTCGTTCTCGGTTTACAAAATTTATAAAATATAATAAGCTGGTGTTGTTCTCTTCCTTTCGTGTTTTTTTCTTGGCCTACAATGAAGGAAATCAACTGTTCTCGCACTGTTTCTGCTCTGTTGTTGGCGCAAAAAGATACTTAAAAAAAATTTAAAATAGACTTCTCCGAAGGCGTTATCTCGGGATCTCTCTTCCAGCGTGTTCCCTTTTCTTAACCGGATCCATTATCGGGAAACGAATCATGTGTTCATCCAGCCGCGCATAACGTTCTTATCAGGCGGGATGCGAGTCACGTGGCAGCTCCGAGGGGCAAATCTCGGGGTCCCCCGCTTAGGAGCTTCTGTCTCTGCTTCTGTGAGCTTTTCTTCTTCTTCTCCTTCATCTGATTATTATTATTATTTTCCGTTTCATCTGTCTGTCTTTTCTTTCATCATCATCATCATCATCGCCCTATTCTCCTCTTTTCTTTTCTTTTCTCCCAACTCTCCTCTCTCCCCCTCCCGTGTCTTTTTTTCCGTCTCCCCTTCCCATTCTGTCTCTCCATCTATCTCTGTCTCCCTATTTATTTATTTCTTTGTTCGGAGAGCCGAGCGAGGAGGCGGCGCCATGAAGGAGTCGTTCATGGAAGGTCGTCCGATCGCGTCGTGTTGCGAGACCTCTCATGACCCGAGTCTTGTTTACACACTTTATTGCACACTTGTGAACGCTGGTTGAGGGTGTCCTTCGCTGGCGCTGCGTTTCATTTGTTTTATTCGTGTTGTGTTTTTGAGCCTCCGAAGACTTTTTGTTCTTGTTTTCTTGGTTGGGCATTTTTTTGTGTGATTGTATTGCCTTTTACACTAGCTGAGATTTGATTAAAATTCAAGATGAATAGATGGAAATGAAAATAGTATTCGTGATTATGACCCCCCCCCTTCTCTTTCTTTCTCTCTCTCTCTCTCTCTCTCTCTCTCTCTCTCTCTCTCTCTCTCTCTCTCTCTCTCTCTCTCTCTCTCTCTCTCTCTCTCTCTCTCTCTCTCTCTCTCCTCTCTCTTCTCTCTCCTCTCTCTCTTCTCTCTCTTCTCTCTCCTCTCCTCCTCTCCTCCTCTCTCCCTCTCCCTCTCCCTCTCCTCCTCTCTCCCTCCTCCCTCCTCCCTCCCTCCCTCCCTCTCTCTTTCTCTTTGTCTCTCGGGAGAAGAAAACTTTGACGAACGCCAAGGAACAAGCTCACCTGTCAGGAAATGACGCCTTCGAACTCGAGAGAAAAGTGAAAAGCTGAAGTTGCAGGAGGTGGCGGCGATGAGACGTTTCAGCTTCTGTTTTATACATGTGCTCATACACACATGTATGTGTATATGTATATATATACGTATTTATATACATACTTACATACATATGTTCATATTTACATATATACGTATATGTATGCGTATGTACATATTTAGATATATACATAAATGCATATACGCACACGGGTGTGTGTGTGTGTGTGTGTGTGTGTGTGTGTGTGTGTGTGTGTGTGTCTGTGTCTGTGTATTATTATGCTTTGTATATATGTATGGATCCTTCAAAGACTTCTCCAGAAGTACTGGGAAAACGTCTTGAAGAGGTGTAGAATTCCTTAGGACCTCTTTGAGCCAAGGACTTCGGGGATTGAGGAGGCGAAGGATTGGCCGTAGGAATCTCTTCAGAAGTGAGGAACTTCCGCCGTGAATATACCTGAGAGACCTCGCCGTCTTGATCCTCTCGGGGAAGGAAGGGAAAGGAAGCGCCTCGAATAGGACGCAGCTGCCTGGAAACGCCTTTGGAGCCGGGAATTCGGGACTGAGGATCCCCGCGTCTCGTCCTTTCTAGCCTCCCTTCTTGTTCCTCCGATTTCTCTTCCTCTTACTCCTTTTCTCCTCCTTCTATTGCTCCCTTTTCCCCTCCTCTTGCGCCCCTTCGTCCCCCTCTTGTTCCTCCTCGTCTTCCTCCTCCTCCACTTCCTCCCCCTTTTTCTCCTCCTCCTCTTCTTTTTCCTCCTCCTCCTCCTCCTCCTCCTCCATCCTCATCTTTCTCCTATACTTCGTCCTCCTCCTCCTCCACCTCCTCCTCCTCTTCCTCTTCTTCCTCTTTCCCTTCTTCTTCCTCCTCCTCCTCCACCTCATCCTCCTCCTCTTCCTCCTCTTTCTCTTCTTCTTCCTCCTCCTCCTCCCGACACATAGCTCCACGTGTCCCAGCTGTTATCCATCCTCGCACGCAAACCCGGGTCGGATCCCTGGATTTAACAAGGATATCGGACGTTCCGCTGAAGGCTTGGATTATAAATTTTCTCTCTCTCTCTCTCTCTCTCTCTCTCCAACTCTTTTCTCTTTTTTTCCTTTTCCCCCGCGAGAAATAGAGGTACATGCAGAGGGTAATTACTAGGCAGTGCGCGCGGGCTGGACGAAGGAAACAAGCAAAAGGCCTTGTAGTGCCTGATATACTAGTAATGTCGAGTCATAAAGTGCCATTAAAGCGGAGCCACGAAGCCGAGGCTCGTCTCCACGCATCCGGACGAGGGGGCTGGATCGTA